>NC_041015.1:33153111-33343153 GCF_004193775.1 Glycine soja | reverse complement strand
CCACTAATTATGATTAGTGAATTTCAAATATGGTTCAGCCACTAATCCAAGATCAAGTCCAAGATTCTCCACTAAGTGTGCTTAGGTGTCATGAGGCATGTAAAGCATGAAGGACATGCACAAAGTGTGACTATATGATTGTGGCAATGGGGTGTAGCAAGCAAATGCTCACCTCCCCCTCTAAATTTAATTGGATTGGGCCTCTCCCAATTCAATTAAATTATTTCTCAACACACACATCAAATATTTACTTAATGCATGTGAAATTACAAAACTACCCTAATACAAAAACTAGTCTAGGTGTCCTAAAATACAAGGGCTAGAAAATCCTACATTTCTAGGGTACCCTACCTACATTATGGAGCCCTAAATACAAGGCCCAAAATTAATGAAACCTTAATCTAATATGTACAAAGATAAGTGGGCTCATACTTAGCCCATGGGCCTGAAATCTACCCTAAGGCTCATGAGAATCCTAGGGCCTTCTCTTGCATCTTTGGCCCAATCTTCTTGGAGTCTTCTATCCAATTCCCTTCGGGAGTAGGATTGCATCAGTGAGGATGAGCACTCATCCTCTTATTGAGATACTTGTGGCTAAGCGAGGCTGAATCGCTAAGCCAAGGCAACTTAGAAAATTTTGTGTAGAAAGCCTCGCGCTAAGCCGAGTCTACCTGGGCTGAGCGCCACTTTGTCACAACAACTATTGGCTAAGCGAGCTTGGCTCCAGCTAAGCTGATATGTTATGTTTCTGAGGATGCGCTGAGCGAGCTGTATCCCGCTAAGCACCATGTGTTAATTTCAGGCTTTATTTCTGTTGTTAAACCTGAGCAATTTGGTCTAAGAAATTTTTAGTTACAGATGGAATTGAGAAAAAGAGATAGAACAAAGGACATCCCTTCATCATCCACTCCAGCTCCTCCGTCGGTAACCGTAGGATAGGAGGTCCAAGGCTCACAAACTTTAGTCCCTATGCTGCAAAGCTTATTCCGAGGACAATTTATTATCATGCACAGCCTGCAAGAGTTGGCTCATAACAGGCCAATCATAACTATGGAGCATTTTCTTGAGCAAGTAGCCTGGCCTGAAGCCCAACTTCCATTAGTGAGACCCAACGAGGCTGCTCCTCCTGAGCCCACACTTGTGCAGGTTGATCCAGAGCTAGCTGATCCATTTTCTCCAGTGGTGAATCCACTGTCTTTTCCTGAGCGTGAAGTAGTTCCCCCATCTCCACCTCTGATTATCATCTCTGATGCATCATCTGATGAAGCGACTGCCCCTCCTGATTCACCAGTAGGAGAAACAGCTGACCTTCTTACTTCCCCTAGTTGGAGGAATTTTCGATTCGTCATCTGGAGAAGTTGTTGCTCTCACTGATTCCCCAGTGTAGACATTGTTGACATTGTTGATTCCTGATGACACTTTTTGCTTTTTGGTTTATTATTATTTTAGTTATGGTTTTAATATAGCATTTCTTTTATGTTTATATACACTGCTAGTTTTATTTATGAATACTAGGTTTGCTCTTCCTGAAGCATTTTGAACAATTTAACTTGTTTTTGATGACATTGCAGTGAAACACTTTTATCTTTTTGTGAAAAATGGTTGTATGATTTTATTTTAAATTGAGTGCATGATTTTGATGGAGTTTGTGTTTCTTTTCATGATTTTGAGAAAATGTGTGTGTTAGACAAAGAAAGAACAAGAATGTGAACTTGCAATTAGAATTGTTAGTCAGTAGACAGATTGATTGAGAAAGAAAAGCTTGAACCAAAATCGGTGAGAGTGTGAACCCTGAACTTAAATAAGTATCTCCTGATACCTTGCTTAGATTCTAGGAGAGCATATGGTTCAAGGCAAATTTACCCCAAATTTGGGGGAGTGGAACTAAGAGGGATGCAAAGAAAAAGGTAAAGCATCAGCACACACAACAAATAAGTTGTATGTTTTTTTTTTAAAAAAAAGAAAAGGATAATGTGTGCTGATGTAACAAGGTCAAAAGCAAATGAAAGTGAAAAGTGAGCAAGCTAAGTGCATGAAAAAGACCATTGGGATAAATCTAAGAACTTCTCTTAGAATTTAAACCTTCGAATCCTAGAAAAACCAATGAATTTTTGTAGCCAAGCCTCACTACAAGCCTGAGAAAGTACTTTTGATTCTATTTATACACTTCTGACTTTATGGCATGAGATGAAATTCAAAGATTGGACCTCTTTCTAGTTGTTATTAATGAATAGATTAAACACTTGTGCTTGAGTGAAACAGTAGCCGTGAGACTATGGTTTAAGCTACTTTCCTTGACATTTGTCTTATGCCTAACTCCATCTATTTGTTCAGGTTACATTTTATTCTTCTCTTTGGATAACTGCATACCTTGTGAAAGACAAGTGATGAGGGCATTTTACTCCATCCCTTTATCATGCAATCAGTAACTTTGTTGCATACACCTTTGTACATAGTCACTGCATGTCATTGTCACTTGAGGACAAGTGAGCTATTCTCTTTTTGCTTGAGGACAAGCAAAATTGTAAATTTGGGGGAGTTGTTAGTCGGTGAAAATGACTAACTTTTGTGTATGAAACTTGTATAAATTGTATCAAACTCTCCCAATTTATGGTTATTTTGTAGTGATATAGGTATTTTTTGTTAAGTATAGGTAATAAATACTTAGTATTTTCATTTTGTGTGTTTAATAATCATTTTCTCTATATTTCAGGTTAATTAGGCAAGCTTTGGAAAGTGTTGTTTTTCATCTCCTCGCTAAGCCAATCTGCTGGCTTAGCGAGCGTCCGCTAAGCGCAACACTCCTGGGCTAAGCACGAGGAAGACTCTGGAAGAAGATGAGCTATATAGGTTCGCTAAGCACACCGCTTCATCTCATTAAGCGCATCGCTTCAGTTCATCCACTAAGCGAGAAAGGCGTGTTAAGCCAAAAATCACTAATGTGCGCTAAGCGGTCCATACGTGCGCTAAGCGCACGAGCTCAAACAAGGCCACCTATTTAAGCCTGAAATCAGATTTTGTGAAGAGAGTTTGGACTGGGATTCAGAGCTTTTCATGTCTAGGGTTTCTAGAGAGAGAAAGGTCCAAGTTCCAGAGAGTTTTGAGAGATTTTGCTGTGTGAAGATCTACAGAGACCAGAGCTTGAAGCAAGAGCCGGTTTGAGAGCTTGAGATGAGTTTGTGAGTGATTGTGAGATTCTAGAGGTGAAGGAGACATCCTCACCAATTGTATTTTTGCAATCTTTCATTTTGTTCTTCTCTTTGTTGTTAAGAAGGCTTCCTGGTATGGAAAGCTAAATCCTCTGTTGGATCTTCCCTATAGGTACCTGATGTAAATATATTTCTATCTATTTAATAATGTTTTGTGTGTTCTCTGTGCTATCTGTTTTTCATTCCAGTATCTTGATCACGTAGATGCATGCTTTTTTAAGGTCATTCAACAGTGGAAACTGGTCTGACTCTAAAGTCCTTGATAGTACAGGGTTAAGTTGTCGTACTATCACGAGGAATCGGGGTGCGATAACTTAGTTGTGTATGTGTGTCTTAATGCGGTCCTGGTTGAGTTTAGTCTTACAATAGGAATCTGCGGACGATGCTTGATCAGTATAGGCAAACTATCATGAGGAATCGGGGTTTAGTATCTCAGGAGACACCTTAAGAATACATGAGCATTGTCAGATAGAGAATATCTTTTCAGCATCAGGCACCTATTAGGAAGACCAACGTGTTTCTACTTGTTTTTACACATCATTTCTCTCGCGTGATTTTCTTTCTTTTTGCACAGATAGTTTATACACCTGTTCATATTCACACTTACCTTTACACACCAGACACCTATTTGCTGAAATAGCTTACCAAATAACACAAGTTCCCCGAGTGTTCGATACTCGGTTTTTACCGTTTTATACTACTTGTGTGATCCGGTGCACTTGCCGGAAGCCGAACAATGGTCATAGAGGGAGAGAGAAAGGATGGTTGTAGTGGTCAATATGATCAAATTTGCAATGCACAATTACCCCGAGCACTTGATCCCCACTCCGTTCCATCAGAAGAGCTTTCCACTTCTTTGGAGTAGGCAATTTTTTTTCTTTTGTCTAAGGTTTATGTGCATACACAATGCATTTTTACAAGTACTTTGGGTAGGCAATACTTCATTTTATTCTTAAAATTGCAATGTATCTTCATATTCTATTTCAGTTACTTCATCCAGTGGTAATAAATCCTTATTGTTTCATAAATTAGAAATTTGAATATTCTTGTTAGTTGTTATATAGTAATCGGTTATTTTCATGTTTTGTATTTTGCAAAGCAGATACGTGGTGCAACTTATAAATCTTGTTGTTCACAAGTTGGCTACCTCGACACTTCATAACTCAGGTTTTGCGGTAAGCATCATGTTAGTGTCCAAGCAATTGATTATTGTTTCCTTTAAAATTATGTCTTATGATGTATTCAAAATATTCATTGTAGCATGGTTATATTGTCCACCTTCATTTGATGGCTATTGATAAAAAATAAAAAAAAAATTCATTTGATGGTTGTTGAATGTTAATATAGCAATAAAATTTGCATGTTTAATGTTGATACAATTTTAACTTGAGGAGTGCTAGGCTGCTAGCCACACAACACACTCTTTGTTGTTGCTTAAAATTTATTGGAAACTAGATAAATCATAAGTTGAACACATTAAATAAGAAGCAAGACTGACAAAATTGATATTTCCAATAAATTTTAATCAATAATATTGTGCTCAAAAGTGTGTGCTAGCATTTGTCTTTTAACCTATAGGGTGCTACACTGCTACCGTAATCCACATAAAAGTATTCGTTTATGGAAATTATTGAGATTGTTCCATATGTTGTCCATTTGGTGCAAGTGTTTTTTATTGCTTTTGATGCTTATATGATTTTTAAGATTTTAACTTGTTGAATGTTTGACATGAGTCTGGAAAAAAAAACTTGTTGGAAAACAATTATTCCTTCTTTAGCATGTTTTCATATCTTCTATTGAATCATTGAATGTCCATAAGATCAGGCTTTAAGATCTTTGAATGTAACATCGACGATGGTTGTTACCTTAATAACTATCGTAGAATGCTTGCATTTTACGACGCCTTTTAACTGGAAACTATTTTAGAATGCAAGTATTCTACGACGGTTATTAATTAAAAATCATCGTAGAATGAAACCATTCTACAACGATTCTTAGTTAAACCCCATTGTAGAATGGTATCATTCTACAATGACTCTTAATTAATGACCATCGTAGAATGAAACCATTCTACAACGAGTTTGAAGACATAACCGTTGTAGAATGCTTGCATTCTGAAATGGTTTCTTGTTAAAAGAGGTCGTAAAATGCTTGCATTCTATGACGACTTTTAATTAAAATGTGTCTTCAAATTGACTTTGTGTAGAAGTCGGTTGCTAGGGGACCATCGTGGAAAGTTGACACTTTCTACGATGTGGCCTTCAAAGATGGTTGGCAATCGTCGTAGAATCCTCCGTTTCACCATCGTAGAAACATCGCTTTCTAGTAGTGTATGCACTATCCTAACTTAATTGGATTTGATCTTATTCAATTTCCAAGTTTTAATTTAGCTTCTTTTTCTTTCTTCCTGTGCAATGAATTTGAGTTAAGGATGATTTTTGGTTTTTGCCGTTAAATGAGTGATGTGAATGAATTGGTATATGTTTACTAACTTACAACAAAATTATTGGTTTTCTTGAATTTTTTATATAAAATGTTTTTAGTACTTGTATTATATATTAAATACTTTTAGTTGTCATTAGAGGACGTGAATGTTTTTAGTACTTACATTTTAGTACTTTCATTTTCTATTGATTATGGAGTTCTACCTAGCTAATATAAGATTTCGATTAAAAGTTATATTTAACTTCTTCAGTTTCAATACAACGTAGATGATTTGGTGTAATCTTATGGGAGCTTGCAACATTGCAACAACGATGGATTAATTTAAATCCAGCATAGGTATGTTGTATAGTTGTGATACATGATATTGCAGTATGTTTATGTTTAATATTTCTATTATTATTATTTCAGTATTTATGAAATTTGTGATGTGAAATGAATGACTATAAGAATATATGAAATTGAAATAGAATTGTGTTATACTCAAATTCATTATTTTAATTTTAAAAAAATGTTTAAAGACGGTTCTCTGAAAAGTCGTCTTAGAATCTTCATTTTTTTAAAAAAACAAAGACATTGTAAGACGGTTCTCTGAAAAATCGTCTTAAAAAGTTTACTTTCTAAGACGGTCATTGGTAAAACCATCTTAGAATCCTCAGTTTTATTAATTTTTTTAAGAGATATTCTAAGATAGTTCTTCCAAAAACAAACGGTTCCATCCTAGACTTTTCAATTTTTAAATTTTTTTTTACTAAGAATGATATTTCATTAAGGGATACATTTAAATGAGTGGTAATTAAAAAGATGGTTTTTGTTTGTTGTTCAATATTAAAGTTTTAAAGTTAGAAAGTAAACAAATTTACCCGTTTTTAGAAGGGTTGTTTTTAATAATTAAATGTTAATTTATTCCTGAAATACTAAAAAACACTATTTTTGTCTATTATTGTTACAATGCTTTAAAAGTAGTTTTAAAAATTTCTATTTAACCACTAAATAAGACAAAAATAAATAAAGTAAAGAAAAATAGATAAAGTAATTAATATAAAAATAGTTTCTTAAATTTTGATTACTTTAATCAATGGTTCATATTTAGTTTATGATTTTATTTTATTGCAGGTGATTAACTTTGAGTTAAGGGAAAAATAAAATAGTGACAAAGATGAAGTTTTTTGTAGTCTAATGTGTGACAGAAGATGGTGCAACAAGTTAAGAGAGAAATTATTTGGTTTTATTTTTTATGTTATGAACTTAAGGAATATTGTTATATTTCTTTATTTTTGTACTTTGAACTAGTTTGTAATGTGTATTATACATATTTTATAATTCTTAATTTGATTTATAATTAATTTTAAATACTTCTATATGTTTATTATTAAATTATTTAATTTTTCACTAAATAGGTATGTAATAAACAGGTTTTATAATGCATAAAAATATGGAAAAAAAAATAGAATGTTAGAGATAGGCGAAGCAACATGAAGATTAAATCTTAAAGTTTGAATAATTTTATCTTTTTACATACCCAACTAAGTGACATTTGTGTTGATTGTTGCATCTTAGTCATAATCTATCCATATGTACATGATGCATCATCATGTAAAGATAGGAAGATTGTTTTTAAGGTTAGAAACTTTTTCAATACATAAACTCTCTGTTTTAATTGATTATTATCTATCCGTAATCGATTACACAATGTCGCAATATGCCCTTTTGGGGCGAGCGAGGCGAGGCTCATGGGTGCGCTTTCCAAAGGAGAAAAGATGCGCGGAGTCGCCACTAACGATTATTTGTGGAAAACGTTGAAAAAACCGAAGGAAACCGGTCAAAACGAAAATTCTAAGTTCGGGAGTTGTATTTACGTTTGAGGAAGGTATTAGCATCTCTCACGTTTGTCTCAAAGGACAACAACCTATTTTTTAGAATTGTGAAATTGTGTTATCTTAACTTTTATTTCTTTTTTATTTTTGAGGTCGACAAAAGCGGGGCTCTTGCTCCTACGTACCCTCCATCGAAGAGGAAATCAGACCTACGTAGTTCTTTTCTAAGGGTGAATCAAGCGATTCTTTTTACTTGAGAGGTGATCATTTTAAGGCGTTGGACCTTAAAAATGATCCATTTACTTGGTAAGAAAAATTGAGATATTGAACTTTCAAATCCTTTTTTAGTGATTTTTTGTGCACGAGCTTGACTTTGCGGGTTGATTTTAGCCTTAGTTTCACTTTAGTTATTAGTCAATTCAATTAAGAACGAGAAATCCCAAAGAGAAACGTCCGATTGATTTTTCCGCTTTTATTTTACTAAAAGGTATTTTTTTTATTATTATATTATTATTTTACCTCTTTTTGGTTTCCAACGTGGTTACGGCATGACCGAACGGTCGAATTTCATTTTAACAGAAATTAACGGATATTACAATTCAATAATCGGTGGAAATTTATTTTATTTTTTGATTAGGCGAGAAAACGGCTTAAACGATCGGTTAAAGCTCGTCAAAAATGGAAGAAAAGAAACCGAAATTGAACGAAATAAAAATGAAAGCCAAGAAACAATAAATGAATTAAAAGTCTCGGATTTGAAAACTTACCCTTTGAAGAACAAAGAACGGATGAAGAACGATGAATAACGGAGGAAAATCTTCACGGATTTGCTTACGGAAACATCTCGGAAGCGTTACGGAAGCACCTCGGCTTGGATTTTCTTCACAAAAATGATTTTTTTCACCCGAAATAGCTGAAATACATCACCAGGGGGATCCGGGACCCTTAGAACAGCCCCCTTCAGCCTCTTTATAGGAAAAAGGGGGAGGAGGTTGCCGCCCAGCTCGCCCAGGCGAGCTGGGTTGCTTCCTCCAAAAGCAATCCAGCTTCGAAAATACTCTGTAAGCCCAATTTCAAAATTTCAAAACTGCTATCTGCACCCCCCCCCATTTTTTATAAGTTCACCCCCTTTCTTTCATGATTTACGAAAAAGTTACAGAAGCCTATAGGACTTGATTTTCTTCTTTTTTCTCTTCCTTCTCACCCATATTAAGTGAAATATGCTTATTTAGGGTTATGTGAATTTTACGGAAGCATTACGGGTGTCCCGGAAGCCCATTTTTTAACAAAACGGGGGAGGTGGTTGCCACCTAGCAAGAAATTGACTAGAAACCTCTAGAAGGGCCCAGATTCAAAAATTACTATTTGCACCCCCCATTTTACAAAATACACCCCTTTGCTTTTTTTTTTGTGATTCTTTTTTCGTAATGTTACGAAACTTTACGAATTTCGTAACGATACTTATTTTCTTTTCGTAAGGTTACGGAACCTTATTGATCATGTAATTACTCTTTTTTAGCTTTCGAAAAAGTTACGGAAACTCACGGATTGCGTAACAATACTTCCTTTTGATTTCCGTCACATTATGGAATTTCACGGATTGCGTAACAATGCTTCCTTTTGATTTACGGCACGTCTCAGGACTTCACATATTGTGCAACAAAGGGTGCCAAGTACTTTGAAGCGGTCAATTAAAGGTTGCATGCCATCAAGCAATAGTCCCCGAACGAAATTAGGGTATGACACACAAGTCTTTTGAGAAGCTTGCAGAAAGATCTTCGTTTTGGTTTAATCAATTACCAATTATTTGTAATTGATTACTCAGTTCTGTTAAGACCATATTTGTTTTCTTAGGGTCTCTGGTTTAATCATTTAGGAGAGTATAGTAATCGATTACATCGTTCTTGAAAGTGTTCCCATGAATGATCAAGAATACTTTAATTGATTAAATCAAGAATTTAATCGATTACATTATTTTTTAAAAGCTTTTCAAGTGTTGGGAAGAGCACTTTAATTTATTGAAATGAGAATCTAATCGATTACTTCTTTGAGATAATCGATTACATTGACAATTTATTCGATTATCGATGATTATAACTATTTTCTCTATAAATAGTCACCTTGTGTTCTCACTTTCAACAATGATTTATAACAAGCTTTTGTGACTCACACATTCTAGTTTTTGTTTGTGAAGCTTTCAAAGGTTAAAGAGAGTTGTAACATCTTGTGGGATTTAGAAGAGATCCATTCAATCAAGCTTTAGTTCTTGCATGTGAATGATAAGGTTACGTTTCTCCTTGACTTTGTTCTCATATGTTTTTACATATTGTTATAGCATATGCATGAGTTTAAAAATTTGGATTAATTTATCCAAATAAAACATTTGAAAATTGAAGGAAATTAAAATCAAAACAATTCAAATTTTCAACATTTCAAACTCTGATAAATTTTGAAATTCCTCGTCCAAATAGAAGATAAATATGTTCAATGGTTAAAGAGTTTTTTAAAGTGTATTATTAAAGTATATTTATTTATCTCTTAACATAAAATGTATATTTTAAAATAAAATGAAAAGAAATATAATTTCAGTAGTTTCTAAGCAATGAAGATTAATTCATTTTCCTTCTTATTATTTACATGTATTAAAAGTTAAATTATTTTTTCGGATCCTCAATTATACATTT
Source organism: Glycine soja (assembly GCF_004193775.1). Classification (NCBI taxonomy): domain Eukaryota; kingdom Viridiplantae; phylum Streptophyta; class Magnoliopsida; order Fabales; family Fabaceae; genus Glycine; species Glycine soja. The sequence continues at coordinate 33,333,001 of NC_041015.1, read as the reverse complement.
ATAATATTTCTTTTATTCTTTTTTGAATGGGTAGTAATTAGTAAAAAAATCTATCAATAATATTTTATTATTTTATTTATTTATTTATCTGTTTTTATATCCTAACTTATTACCTCTTTCAATGTATATTCTTTTATCTCTTTTTAAAATTAAATATTAACATTTAAAAAATATTAAGAATTAAAAATAATATTATATAATTACTTGAATTTATTTATTATGATCTAAAATAAAATTCATATGTTTAATGATATTCATTTCTTATAAACTTGGGTTAAAAAATAATTTATATATTTTTAATGTGTTAAAATTTAATTATATATAAAGAACATCTATCCAAAAAATATAAAAATATAAAATACTAATAATAAAAGAAATATTTCTATTTGATTTTAGACAGTTTTATTTTTAAATTACTTCTTAAATTTTTCTTATATCATACTGTAATTTCTCACTACTTCTATATTGTTATTTTTTTAATTTTTTAATTTTTTTATTAACTGTATTTAACTTTTTTTTTCATTTATTTATTATTTAAAAAATTTAGAGACTTTCCCTAATTATTATAAACGTCACCAAATTTTAGTTTGTCAAATATCAATTTATTTTATCTGAATAGTGATTATAATTCTTATCAGGCCAGCTTTATTTTACGTTTGCATTTGGATTCTGTCACTTCACGACGTTGCACGTTGTGTTGGATACACGTCAATGCATTCCAATAAAATTAACTACTGACTTCCCAAAACAAAACAAAAGATCTCGAGTCACTTCTAGCGGGTTCAAGTATCCAAGAACCAAGCTGGATAGATATCTATGAACAGAATATTTGAGAAATATAGACAGAGCAATATCTAGCACGGTAATTTAAAAAAAAAAAACAATATTTGAGAAATATCTAGAACCACTAGTATGCTACAATAGATTCAATGGTGTAAGTCACTTGACAGCCTATGCTGAATTTGTAGAAGAAAAACTTGATTTCAATTCCTGCTAAATTTGTAAGTGTGATTAAATTTCAAATTATGAATTAATCTCATAATTGATTTAAATGATTGATGCTTATAAAAATACTTCAGGATTACAACCAAAAATTGAAAGTCATAATTATAATAATTAAAAAAAAAGCTACAATAGAAAACTAGAAGAAAGAGACACGGTGCCGTATATAAGGGTGGTGGGGATATATGCAAATCCAAGACTCTTGCCACGTCAAAATTAATATCCACCATCCGTGGTAGCAATCAGTATCTGTTTCTACCACCTTAGCATCCATGAGTTGCTTCGTGTTCAACATTTCAACACAACAATCATATTCAAGTGCTCAAACGGACCACTAAAGATTCTACACAGGACCCCACTGACCCAGAGTTATAGTACAAAGAGTAATTCTAATTGTTAACTGATCATGATTGCAACGTTAAAGTTGGTTAACTTGTAAATTCTTCTAACATGGTGACAAAAAAAATATGTAAATTATTATTGTTTTCTATGAGTGCAAGGCTTCCGAGTTCCATCCTCCGTCAATTCTCATTTTTCTGGGACATACCGTCAGTGTAACCCTCGAGGCCTCAACCATTATCATTATTTTTTTAATTTTTAATTAATTCTTAAATTAATGTATTTTATTAATATTAAATAATTATTTTTTAAAATATTTAGAAGACTACATAACAGTTTTTAATACTTCCAAGTTCCATCCTTCCATCTTCCTTTTACCTGGTTTTTTAACAAAATCGTTTTTCAAAACTACCCGGTGGTCCGATTGCCTAAAACGTGGTTTCCCGGGTTGGAAAATACCTTAAAATGAGTACTACAAAATACCCAGGTTGGCCAATTTCATGACAAATTTAATTCCCGATGAAGTCAAGACACCCTAAAGGAACTAATCTGTCACGAGTTTAGGAACTAAGATTTATATACATTATAATTTTCTTAAAAATCAAATGACCATAAATTACCATTTTTAAAAATGAAATTGTATATTTACTCAGCATCTTTACTATAAAATAAAATAACGTTTTTCTGAGGTAAACCTAGAATTAAAAAAATAAACACTTTTTAAGATATTAAAATACTTTATAAAACCTCCAATTCACTAAATAGGATGAAATACTCTACCGCCTTACAAGACCTCCATCCTTTATATGTGAATGGGGCGAGACTTCCCAACACAAAATAAAAATACTCCAAAGAGACACTACCTTAGGTCTTATATGTAAGAAATGATATTTTTCTTTAGTCTTAATTATAAGCAACAATAATTAATTTTTAAATTTATTCAGAATTAAATATCTTTTATTCAGAATTTATTCAGAATTATATCCTTAATTTATTAGTAATTCTATTTACAAGACACTCACTCATCACTCATTAGACTATGAGTATTAACATTAAATAAAACTATCATTTACAACATTTAAACTTAATAATAGTTTTTAATAAAATTTAAATTTATGGGAATATTAAATATGACCATCAATTTGCTTTGTCTTATGTTTCTTATATATAAAACGGGATGTAGTATTAAATATATTCCATATTTTCAAAGTTCCTTACTTTCCAAGAATGTTTTGACATCCAACAAATTCCATTGAAATTAATTATAGTTCTAATCTAAAGTAACAATCTAAGAAGAAAAATCCAATTTCAAGAAATGCATTTCATATCTAGACAAATCCTAACCAAAGAAAATCCAACTTACCCAAGGTTTCTTAACTCCCAATAAGAGAAAACACACATCCTGGCATAAAATAATACCATTATATAAAAGTCCATGTCTCACCATAAATTCATAACCAAGCTAGGAATAAACCACATTTTGACACCAAAAATATCCTAACCCTTCACATGAAAATCGGAGACCAAAAGAGACTCAAGCACCAAGGTTCAAGCTGTTCTACAACCAACATGACATGATGCAGCATTGAACATAAACTTATCCAGAAGACCCCTAAAACTTTAAAACCCTTCAAGGGCACTTCCTCATCAAAGTGTCCTTTTATACATCATCAACCCCTCTGGCTCAATGAGCTGCATGAGGGAGAGTGATAGCACGGTGTGCTTGGCCAGCACAAACACAATGCACAGAAGTCAGGTTCAGACAACCACTCATGATGAGTGAGTGTCTTCCAGAACAGGTGTGGAGGGAAGGGCATGAGTCACACACAGCCTGCACAGCAGAAGGGGTGAGTGCTGTGCATTGGCTAATGTTCAGAGTTCTTAGTCCATCATCATCATTTCCACCACCTTTCACAGACCCCCACATCCTGTTGTTCAATTTGCTTTGTGCCAAAGAGTACATTGCCTTGTCTGTTATGCTTTGGCAGTAGTACAGCCCAAGGGACCTCAGATGAGGACATCTGTTTGCCAAGACAATTACACTGTCATCTGAAATAACAACACAAGAATGTACTATTGTTAACCAAGAGACAGAAAGAAAATAGGATATACACTGTCATCTAATCACAAATCACCAAGTATGATAAGTTGATTGACTTTTACAATAATATTTTAAAAGTCATACCAACAATAATTTTTAATTGGTTGAATGTGTAATACAATGTGAGTACATAGCCATTAAACTCATTAAACTAAATGAAGTAACTACTGGCCACTTGCTGAAACTGCACGAAGCTAAGAAACAGAATAAGGTTAGGAGATTATAGATTTTGAAACTTCATACACTACCCAGGTTAGAAAAGTTGAGGTAGTGCACTACTGTTTAGATATTCCTATTTCTCTTAAATGTATGCAGCTCAATTCCAACTTCTTAATTATGGACATTATGGACATTGTGACTTTGTGTCTTCTATCAGTTTCCAATGTTTACTGCAACAAGCTATTTTGCATGCCCAAATACATTATGTTGCCTCTACATATTCTGCAACCTCATCGATTCAGAAGATGGAAACAAATAACTCTGGCATTGAGCAGAGATGATGTGCAGTTGAATGTGTACACATGGTGATCAACAACATGAAAGTCATAAGCCTGCAGCTTTCTTCCCTTCAGTTAACACTTAACATTCCACTACAGGATTTTCTTATATAAACATGTGTCTTATGAACACCCACCTAAGCCCTAGAATAAGCTAAAATAAGGAACAATAAAGGGATGAAAATTGTTGTGTAATGAATTTGAACAAGTCAGGCAAAATAACAAAAATATGAATGCTGCAACCAATTAGCATTTAAAGTAGACTTAAACTGCTGAAATTTGAATGATACCTGTTATAAGGACACAACCACATAAGTCAAGTGTTCTAAGATCAGGGCAGCCATATGCTAAACTCATCACTCCAACATCACTGACATTTTCACACCACCCAAGGTTCAAAAACTGTAACTGATTGCAGTAATGCCCAATTGCCTGCATTTAATTTATTTATTGGATTATAACTCAGCCATCTTAGTCCTTCATTATAACAACCAACTAGTCTCTCAATCATACCTGTAACGCAGTGTCAGATGCAGCTTTAACACATCCACAGAGATTCAAAACTTTCAGCTTTCTACAAAAACTGGCCAGGTAAGCCAGAGCATTGTCACTAAAGGCTGAACAACCACTGATGTTCAGTTTTGTAAGATCCCGACAACCAAGGGCTACGGCATACAATGAGCGATCAGTAAGCTTGAAACTTTTGCTGAGGTCCAAGATTTGGAGGTCATGACAGAAATTTGCTATAGTTTCAACAGCATTGTCCTCTAGTTGAGGCTTGTCTTGACGAAGGATTAAAGTCTGCAGTTTTGTGAATTTAGGAGAAAGGGATAGGACCAAGTTATTCATGTTCTTGCTACACCTGAAAGGAATTACGAAATGGAAGTTATTACAGGTATAAAAATTCCCCCCCATAATATAGAACACACATCAGTTTTTCTTGTTTAAATTTTTTAAAACACCATGCATAACTACAAACAATTCATGTCATTGAACCAAATTAAAGACTTTGGAAAGCCATCCAGCAACTGTTTTCATCTAGAGTTTTGAGAAGGGTGCATAGATTAGAGAAACAAATGAAACAAGTATATCAAGTCATCAACCAAAGGAATCCTAGCACCAAATTGACCCAATACGAGTAACTTCTAGTTGTAATTTAAACCACTCCATGGTAAAAACCAAAAGTGACCTGATTACTTGACTTAGAAAATTAAATGTTTAACCCCAGAGCCACACTATATTCTATGAGAAAATCCCAGTCCGTTCTCAAATAATTGGAAATGTGTCAGTTTCAATGGCATACACATTAAACTTGCCTTAGATACAAAGTAATTAATCCATCAAACTGAATAACAAGTATATGAAATTTAAAAGGGTTGCTACTTCCCCCGTGTCAATACTCCAGTAATTCATAAACACATGTTAAAGGTGAGCGAAAACTTACAGGCAGAACCAAGATTGCAGCATAGAAAATTAATCATGTAATAATAAACCAATGAAACCAAGAACAATACCCTTCAATAGACAGTTAATTGCAGAAAATTAGAAAAAGATCATGTCTAAGGCCTATTAGGTTGGAGAAACCATGTTTCATTTCCTATTTCTATACAAAATTCCAAGAATGTTATTTACTTCATGTGTTCAAACATTTGTAAACCAAACAGTGAAAACATTTTTTTGTCGTTTACAATGTACAAATCGTTTTGAAACCAGAAAATAAAAGCACAGCATATTTTATAAGTATTAGCAAAATAAAAATTAAATCCAGCCTTTTCAATTTTCACTGCCTCCAAGCAAAATAACCTCAAAAGTGAATTAGGAGGGAATGTAAAAAAAAAAAAAAAGATGTACCATGAGAGTGATAACCGAGTAAGGCCAAAGCAAATTGCCTCTCTCCACCCACGACACACTTCAGAAGCTATGATAACCGTTTGATCATCCACAAGTGACAAAATTTGCATCAAAAGCTCAACTGGAATATCCTTCCACTCCGTGATCACACCAGCTTTAATGTTCACTCCTTTCCCACTATTTCCACCACATTCAACCATCATAAGCTTCTCAAAGCTCAAGTTCAAGACCTCAGTTCTCAAACTCTCCTTGCCAACCATACTTTCCACCCCAAAGTCAGATATTCTTAGCCCTAAACAAACAAACAAAGTGGAAGTCATGTCACACACGGAACATGGATAAGGCATAACAAATTCTAGAACCTTGGTGTAGCCCTTGATTCAGTATACAAGTGTTGCAAAAACAATAACAATCACAAACCATAAATTAATAAATTAATTAAAGGCCACATGTCATTACCAGAGAAAGATAATGATTAACCATAATCATGATCATATTTGTGATGAAACTATATATTAAATGAAAAACAAGGATCTAAATTTATTGGAAGAATTCTGCAATTTCCAGGAATACCCTTCACATGTTTCTCAATGAGACGAACAACAAAGCGTCAAACTTGATCATCACAGAAAGAGGATCAAACAATCCCTCCTTCTAAAAAGGGAAACCCTTTCGATCAAATTTGACATGCATATAAAAAAGAACCCCAAGTAGTTCAAATCATATGAATAAGGAGCAGACTAACCAAAAAAACAAAAAAAAAAGTTGATCAAAAGAACTAAACTTTTTCTAATATAAAGCAAGGCATTAGTATAAAGCAGCAACCCCACTTCTCAAAATGAAAAAAAAAAAAAAACAAGGAGAAAGCCCGCAATCCATTCTAACCGAAAATTTTGTTTTTTGCTTGGGCTTGCAAATGTGTGTGATCAAAAGTAAAAGTAGAAAACACAGTATGAGAGAAACAGAAATGGGTATTACCACCATGTGAGCTACAGAGAATAGAAAACTTTGGTTTTTTATGACTCTGTTAATAACCAGAAAAAGGGGTCTTCGCTTCTTTGCTAGCTGCAATGGAAAAGAGAAGGGAATGCTTAAAATTAGAGAAGAAACGGGAAAAGAGGGAGAGAGAGAGAGAACGGTACGGCGCATGATAACGACGCGTATAACGCCACGTGTAAGTTTGATGTGACAATCAGGTGGACCCAACTTTGCAAATAAGAAAAAGATTTAGGTGGAGATCAGCTCCGAGAAAGAATACAAAAAGCTTATCGGTTACTGGATTTAAAAAAAAAATTGTTTGAAAGGAAAGACGAATGTTAATGTTACGGAAAACGGGGATTAAGGAAAGAAATAATTGTGGTGTGTGTAGAAGTTTCGTTTTACCTGAACCAGAAACCGCGCGAAAAAGCAGAAGATGCTGCTAGGTTTGTCTAGCGAGGATATTGGATGGAGATTGGAAAGACGAGTCCTGACGCAACGTTTTCTGTCTTGCGTTCAGTGGTTGGATACAGGGGTGTTAATGGAATGATTTTTTTTTTTATTTTTGTCTTTATTTGATTTCATTTTTAATAAAATATTTATGATAAAGACTCATTATTATCCTTAACACATTCATAAAATGAAAATAATTTTATTAGAAGACACAAAATGTTAGTTATAATTTTTTACTCTCATGTAATTTTTGTAATTAATATTTTTTAATTATTTAAATTTTTAGAACTATGATTAATAAGATATAATATTTATTTTGATACTGTCTTAGTAATACATCATGACATTAGTAGAAAATAGTTTTTTAACATAATTATTTAGAATTTTTAACATCGATTATTAATCGATATTAAAACTATTAATGTTAAAAGTATCAATTTAATGTCAGTTTTTAAAAAACAGATGTTAAACTAAAGTATATAACATCGATTTTCTAAAAAATCAATGTTGTATAATAAGAAATAACAAAAAATATAAAATATGTATAAACATACATCAATTTTTCTAACCCATGTTGTGGTTGACTGACAAAATCAATTTTTCAAAAAAAATAATGTTGGTGAATAGAAAACAACATCAATTTTGAGAAAAATTGATGTTGTCGTCAATTTACATCATCGGGTCAATTCCCCTTGCATTGGGCCATAAACCGATATTGGTGAGCAGGAAACAACTTCTTGTGTGAATCCCCCTTGACTTGCTTCAATTCTAGGATGTATTCGCACATCAATTGAGCCAGAAACATATTGTTAACTTTTATTTGTTTCTTAGCCTATAGAACTCGGATTGAAACAATTCCAAAATGAGGTGAAAGATGACGTTCTAAAACGCAATTTATGTACAAAAAAAAAAATCAAAAAGGGTTAAGTAAATCGAGAGATATGTAGTTAAGAAATTCGGACAAAATTACAAAATTAGCACTACGAAAATTAAACAAGGAAACATAAAATATGAAAGGAAGACCAAGATAGGTGCCAAAACTATAATGTTTTATATGCCTTGGGGATCACCACAAGAATTGAGCAATTCTTAATAAGATCAAATGATTTAAGGAAGAACCCTAGTAGAGACAGTTCTCACGCTTCAATGATAAAACCTAACAAAAGTTCCCTCCCTTGTCTGTTCACTTCAAAAATGATTTATACAAATCAATTCTTATACACTTGATAGAAAATAAAAGAAACGGGGGAGAGTTTAGAATTTTAAAATTCATGTTGAGAAAGAAGCTGAATCCTTAATCAGAGGTTTACGCATTGATCGTGGGGGAGAGTTTACATCTCAAAATTTCACCAATTTTTGTTGTGACAATTGTATTCGTAGACAGCTGACAACTGCATACACACCACAGCAGAACAGGATTGTCAAACAAAAGAATAGAACCATTATGAACATGGTTCAGAGCATGCTTTTAGAGAAGAAAATTCCCAAAACTTTTTGGGTTGAAGCTGCCACCTGGTCTGTGCATATTCTGAATCAATGTCCTACATTAGTAGTACAAAATAAAACGCCTGAAGAAGCCTGGAGTGGAGTCAAGCCTTCAGTTAAGTATTTTACAGTTTTTGGATGTATTTCTCATGTTCATGTGCCTGATGCTAAAAGAACCAAGCTAGATGATAAAAGTCTATGATGTATTTTGTTAGGGGTTAATGAAGTATCAGAAGCATACAAACTTTATGATCCAATTTCACAAAGGATCATAATAAGCAAGGACGTTGTATTTGATGAAGATAAAAGTTGGGATTGGGATAAAAAGTATGAAGAAACCATCTTATGTGACTTAGATTGGGGTGATAAGGACGTGGAAGCTGTTGTAGAAGAAAACATTGAAGAACATGAGGTACGATATAATACTGATACCCCAGAAGAGGATATTATTTCCTCTAATTCTATGGCCAACACTTCTAGTCCCATTCAATGAAGGTGTAGAAGACCACCCCTTTGGAAGGAATAGTATGAAATTGGCGAAGGACTTTCTGAAGGCAGTGCAGAAGCTAATCTGGCTATTTCTGCAAGTGAAAGTGATCCTACTCATTTTGATGTTGTTGTTCAAATTGCAAAATGGAGGAAAGCCATGGATGAGGAGATGGAAGCCATAAACAAAAATGGCATGAGAACTGATGGAATTACCTGATGGAGAAAAGCAAATTGGAGTAAAGTGGATTTATAAGACAAAATTCAAAGAGAATGGAGAAGTGGACAAGTACAAAGCCAGGCTTGTAGTGAAGGGGTATGCACAAGAATATGTGATGGAAGCTTGCTTGTGGGGATTCTATGGAGGCTGGATCTTTGAGCTTCAATGAGGTCCTTTAATGGCGATTTTCCACAATGGAGATGCAGTGGAAGACAAAGGAAAAGAGGTGAGAGGAGGCACCATCCACTAGGGAATAAGCCATGGAAAAAGGAGCTTCACCACCAAGATAAGCCTTGGATAAGAAGCTTGGAGAGGATGCTTCAATGGAGGAAAAGAAAGAGGGAGAGAAAGAGAGAGGGGGGAGCACGAAATTGAAGGAAGAAAAAGGGAGAGAAGTTGAACTTTGAGTTGTGTCTCACAAGACTCTCATTCATCAAAGTTACAACAAGTGTTACACATGCTTCTATTTATAAACTAGGTAGCTTCCTTGAGAAGCTTTCTTGAGATAACTTCCTTGAGAAGCTTCTTTGAGAAAACTTCCTTGAGAAGCTATAGCTTAGCTACACACACCTCTCTCATAACTAAGCTTACCTCCTTGAGAAGCTTTCTTAAGAAGATTCCTAAAGAAGCTAGAGCTTAGCTACACACACCTCTCTAATAGCTAAGCTCACCTCCTTGAGATGAGAAGCTAGAGCTTAGCTACACACCCCTATAATAGCTAAGCTCACCCCCATGACAAAATACATGAAAATACAAAAAAATTCCCTACTACAAAGACTACTCAAAATGCCTTGAAATTCAAGGCTAAAACCCTATACTACTGGAATGGCCAAAATACAAGGCCCAAACGAAGGAAAAACCTATTCTAATATTTACAAAGATAAGCGGGCTCATACTTAGCCCATGGGCTCGAAATCTACCCTAAGGCTAATGAGAACCCTTGGGCCTTCCCTTGGATCTCTGGCCCAATCTACTTGGAGTCTTCTATCCAATGCCCTTGCGGGGTAGGATTGCATCATTCCCTCCACCTTGGAAAGGATTTGACCTCAAATCTTGAGGTTCTTCATACTCTGGGCTCCTTCCCTCAACACCTGTAAAAAGAACAAAAACATATGTATTAGTGGTGTTTGGTATGTTGAAGTAAGGTAAGGTCTGAAATCCCATTTACTGGGCATCTTCCCATGAAGGAACATGGTTTCTCACCAACTCAATAAGTGGTGCTACAAGTATAGAAAAACATGGGACAAACCTTTTGTAGAAGCAAGCTTTATGATGTTGAATCAAGATTGATTCCAGTTTTTTTGATGATAACAAAGATGATGACAAAAAGCCCAAGAGAATGAGTTCAAGATTGAATCAAGAACACTTCAAGAATCAAGAGGAAATTTGATTTCAAGATTCAAGAATCAAGTTTCAAGAATCAAGAATCAAGAATAATCAAGTTGAAGATTCAAGAATCAAGAAAAGACTCAATCAAGATAAGTACTAAAAAGTTTTTTTCAAAACATTGAGTAGCACATGATTTTTTTCACAAAACCTTTTACCAAAGAGTTTTTACTCTCTGGTAATCGATTACCAATAGCAAAGATTGTTTTCAAAAAGCTTTCAACTGAATTTACAACGTTCAAATTGATTTCAAAATGGAGTAATCGATTACAATGATTTGGTAATTGATTACCAGTGTGTTTGAACGTTGAAATTCAAATTCAAATGTGAAGAGTCACATCCTTTCACAAAAATGTTTTGTGTAATCAATTATAATGATTTGGTAATCGATTACCAGTGATAAGTTTTGAATAAAAATCAAAAGATGTAAGTCTTCCAATGGTTTTCAAGTTTTTCTAAAAGTTGTAACTCTTCTAATGGTTTTCTTGACCAGACATGAAGAGTCTATAAAAGCAAGACCTTAACTTGCATTTTAGAACATATTGAATACATTGATTTCAATCCTTTACAACCCTTGAGTCTCTTTGAACATCTTGAATTTCTTCTTCTTCCTTTGTCAAAAGCTTTCTAAAGTTTTCTGGTTTTCCAAACCTTGAAAATAAAACTTATGCTATTCATCTTTTTCATTCCCTTCTCCCTTTGCCAAAAAGAATTCGCCAAGGACTAACCGTCTGAATTCTTTTTGTGTCTCTCTTCTCCCTTTTCCAAAAGAACGAAGGACTAACCGCCTGAATTCTTTTGTGTCTCCCTTCTCTCTTGTCAAAGAATTCAAAACGACACAGTCTGAGAATTCTTTTGATTCTTCCCTTTCCCATAAACAAAAGATTTCAAAGGACTAACCGTCTGAGAATTCTTTTGTTTCCCCCTTCACAAAGTTTCGAAGGACTAACCGCCTGAGAACTTTGTCTCAACACATTGGAGGGTACATACTTTGTGGTACAAGTAGAGGGTACATCTACTTGGGTTGTTGTGACTGAGAGCAAGAGAGGGTACATCTCTTGTGGATCAGTTCTAGTGGAGGGTACATCCACTAGGTTGTTCACAAGGGAGGGTACATCCCTTGTGGATCTTTGCTTGTAAAAGGATTTTTACAAGGTTGAAAAGAAATCTCAAGGACCACAGGTCGCTTGAGGATTGGATGTAGGCATGGGTTGTTGCCGAACCAGTATAAAACTCTTGTGTTTGTTTTCTTCTTCCCTACACTCTTTATTTTCCGCTGTGCACTTTAATTATTGCTTTTACTTTTGGTAACATTAAGAAGGATAGATTTTTTAATTAGTAAAGATTCATTAATAATTAATTCAACCCCCCTTCTTAATTATTCCGGGGCCACTTGATCCAACACCTTTTGTAAAAGTTTGTTAAGTCATGGAAGCCCCAAATTTTTCTTATACTTGGTGGAGTGGGCCACTTAGCAATGACCTTTATTCTCTTAGGGTTCATGGGAACCCCTTGATCACTATTTGAAAAATTAAGAAAAGTAACGCAATAAAATATACTTTTTTGTTGTATTTTCATATTGATTATTCCTACCAAAAAGTATGACAAACCTAGGGTGTCCCATATGAGTACCTAAGTTTGTATTGAAACTAAAAATAAGAACAAACCTACCTAATGGGTCCCTGTGTACAATCACCATGAAGATGTTAGGTGCACAAGTGATTTTACAAAAGAGGGTTGCACCACTCAAAACATTCATCATACCACCTATTTTAGGGACTCGGTGCCTAATAATACCTATTTTAGGCACCAACAAAGCACAAGGATTTAAGCTCTTACGAACCAAACCCTCATCCAACAACTTCTTTACTTGAGAAATAAACTCAAGCCCAAGAGGTGTGACAATGCTAGCAAGTGTCTTTTTACAAAAGAGAAAATGTGGAGGTTGTCTAAGAGGGAAAGTTTCTTTAATGTTTGTCTTTATTGTAAAATGAGTTTCCATCTTAGCTAACCTCTTGAAGGAGACACTTACCTCCTTACACTTCTCTTTAACCACTAATGGTTGTCCTTCTTCTTGGGGGTAGATTTCTTCACTAGATTCTTCCTCTTTTGCTTTTTCACTTTCACTAGAGGAAGGTGAAGTAGTGGCCTTATCTTGGCTACTATAAATGTCTTGGCCCCTCATAATCATGGTTTTTGTGGTGGGGCATTGAGAAGTAATGTGTCCTCTTCCAAGACATTTAAAGCACTTTATAGAGCTAGTTTTCTCTTGCATACTAGCCTTAGGGGCTTGCTTTTCTATTGTCTTCCCTTTATCATCTTTGGGCTTAGAAGGTGTCACCCCTAAGATGCCTTGACCTTGGTCTTTCATTGGATAAGAGTGAGAGCCATAAGATTTTGATGTAGACTTCTTTTTAAGTTGTTGCTCTACCCTTATTTCCCAAACTAAGTTAGCCTCTACATTGTCCTTCCCATGGAAGTATGAGAGGTTAATGTTAGCCTCTTGAGGCTTTCTTTCCTTTTCTCTTCTATGGGAGTGAGGTCTAAGATGTGACTTATGCCTTCCTTCGTAATAGTCACGAAGTTTTTCTCTTTTCATTTCTTTCATTATTTTTCTTCTTTCTTCCTCTCTTATTTTCTTTCTTTCATCTTGACTTATTTCTTCCACTCTTTTTTTTTCCTTTTTCTTTTCTCTCTTGTTTTTCTTTCCTTAACTTGAGGGAACTCAACTCATCTAAGATTCTAGATAAAGGGTCTTTATGACTAGTACCCTCGCCATTAACACTAGATGAATGATGACTCATGTTGGTTCCTAAGTTGTGGTTCTTTCTTTTTAGAGGTTTGAAAACAAAAGGTAAAAGAAACTATGGTTGAAACTAGCCAAAATAAACACTAAAAGAGGTGTGAAAGATAAGTTAAAAAACTAATTGGTAAAAGGAAAGCTATCTAGGCGGTTTGACAATGGAAGGTAAAGGAAATAAGCTATGAAAGTAAGATGGAAATGTAAACTAGGTGAATCCTAAGAGTGTTTGGATGACCACATTCAAGGTTCCCAACAAAACACTCACTATCCTAAGGAAAAATTGCCTAAAATTATTACACACAAATGGAAGTTTGGTAACCTATTGGAGGCTCCCAACACACTTCCAATGAAAGGCTTTTTTGTTAAAAAATTTGAAAGCAATGAAGGTAAGTAAATTGCAAATTACAAAATTACAAACGTCCTAAATTTTGGTGGTTGTTCCCTCTTTGGTGATTCACTCAATTTGGAGTGCTTCTTAGTCCAATATCTCTTAAGGTGGTTGACCCCTTGCTTCTTGACTCAAATTCTTCAAGGGATGGCACCAATCCTCCTTTCCAATTCCCTATTTGGCAACTCACAAACAAGGAAACAAGGAAACAAGCAATAACCAAAGACCAAAAAAATGAAATGAAAGCTAAACCAATGGAGTTTTAACTAGACAATTTTTCAAGGATTATTCAACAATTAAAGCAATGAAAAGGACATAGAAGCAAGCTAGGACTCAAATAGAAACTTAGAATGACTCTAGAGTAGAGTAAAAAAAACTATAAAAAAAAGACTCAACAAACCTCTAGCTTTGGCACTTGTTTTCACAGTAATTTTCAATTGAAATTTGAGAACTAAGATTGATATAACATAGGCACCAATTATAGAATAAATTTTGAGCCAAAACAACAAGCACACTTCCCTTTCACATTTTTTTCTCCTGGATACTGATTTTTTCTGCCAACTTGTGTGATTTTTAGTATTTTTTCCTTTTATCCAAATCACTTGGTTCTTTTTTTTTTAACTTTTTTCCAGATGTCTAGCAAATTCAGTAAAACTTTCAGCTCAAAATTCGAAGTAACCAATTCTCAGTAATTTTTACAAGTTTGTATGTCCAAGCTGCCAGCACCAGCGATTTGTTTCTTTAAGCATGGTATATTGATTGCCTTGGGCTTACTTTCAACCTCCCTATGTATGTTGAACTCACTTGGATTGTTTACCACAGTTTTAGGAGTCCAATATTCACTTAGGATCAACATTTCAGCCAGAAATTCAATCACCAAAACTCAAATTCACAATAGACACAATCATAAGGAAACCTAAAAGTTCAAGAAAAGGTTCACAATCAAAGACTCTCTAAGAATTTTGCATGAACATGTTAAAAACTAATTAACATGAAAGATTTGACTCAAATAAAATATAGGCTAAAAGAATTTCATACACTCATGAACAAATGAGTTAGACAAAGAAACAAGAAATAAAATTCAGCACAGCATAAGAAATCTTTTGTGACAAGTTTCATGAGTAGACATGACTTCTAAGACAAAACTACAATAGGTGAACAAGTCACTCTAGATTTTTGAGGTTTTCTTCTACTTTAATATATTTTTTAGAATTTTATGGTTTAGGTCTCAGCAACAAAAAATAACAAGACAAAACTCAAAGGAACCTAAACTCAACACAATTCATGGTTCAAGAACAAGAACAAGAAATTTGAACCATAGAAAATCAAATATAGCTTCTATAGCAAGTTTAATCGGTGGAAACTCTAAAGAATCATGTTAACAACATTTAGCACAATACATGTGAGGAAATACATGGAGAAAAATGAAGAAACAATAATGGAAGAGAAGGTAAAGCAAAAAAATTAATGGAGGTTTAAGGAGCACCTACTTGAAGCTCTTGTACTCTGATAACCACTTGATGGAAGCTTGCTTGTGGGGCTTCTATGGAGGCTGGATCTTTGATCTTCAATGAGGTCCTTTAATGGTGATTTTCCACCATGGAGATGCAGTGGAAGAAAAAGGAGAAGAGGTGAGAGGAGGCGCCACCCACTAGGGAATAAGCCATGGAAGAAGGAGCTTCACCACCAAGATGAGCCTTGGATAAGAAGCTTGGAGAGGATGCTTCAATGGAGGAAAAGAAAGAGGGAGAGAAAGAGAGAGGGTGGAGCATGAAATTGAAGGAAGAAAAAGGGAGAGAAGTTGAACTTTGAGTTGTGTCTCACAAGACTCTCATTCATCAAAGTTACAACAAGTGTTACACATGCATCTATTTATAGACTAGGTAGCTTCCTAGAGAAGGTTTCTTGAGAAAACTTCCTTGAGAAGCTTCTTTGAGAAAACTTCCTTGAGAAGCTAGAGCTTAGCTACACACACCCCTCTCATAACTAAGCTCACCTCCTTGAGAAGCTTCCTTAAGAAGATTCCTAAAGAAGCTAGAGCTTAGCTACACACACCCCTCTAATAACTAAGCTCACCTCCTTGAGAAGATTCCTAAAGAAGCTAGAGCTTAGCTACACACACCTCTCTAATAGCAAAGCTCACCTCCTTGAGATGAGAACCTATAGCTTAGCTACACACCCCCTATAATAGCTAAGCTCACCCCCATGACAAAATACATGAAAATACCAAAAATTTCCTACTACAAAGACTACTCAAAATGCTTCGAATTACAAGGCTAAAACCCTATAATACTAGAATGACCAAAATACAAGGCCCAAACGAAGGAAAAACCTATTCTAATATTTACAAAGATAAGCGGGCTCATACTTAGCCCATGGGCTCGAAATCTACCCTAGGGCCTCCCCTTGGATCTACTTGGAGTCTTCTATCCAATGCCCTTGCGGGGTAGGATTGCATCAATATGAGGTAGACTATATAGAAGTATTTGCACCAGTAGCCCGCATGGAGACAATTCGTTTGGTGGTAGCACTTGTAGCTCAAAAGGGATGGACCATTTATCATCTGGATGTAAAGTCAACATTTTTACATGGAGAGTTGGAGGAAACAGTGTATGTGGACCAGCCTTGTGTTATGTACAAAAAAGGGATGAGCATAAAGTGTATAAGCTGAAAAAAGACCTTTACGGACTTAAGCAAGCACCACATGCTTGGTACAACTGCATAGAAGCATATTTTTTGAAGGAAGGATTTGAGAGAAAAGGAAGATATAATATTAATTGTTAGTTTGTATGTTGATGACCTTATTTTTACTGGAAATGATGAGTTGATGTTTACAAAATTTAAAAGCTCCATGAAGCATGAATTTGACATGACAGATCTTGGAAAAATGAGATATTTTTTGGTTCTTGAAGTGATGCAACGAATAGATGGCATTTTCTTATGTAAAAAAAATGCATTAGAGATGCTACAAAGGTTTGGAATGGATATAAGCAATTCGGTGCAAACTCCAATTGTTCCTAGCATTAAACTCACAAAGGACGACACTGGTGCAAAGGTGGATAAGACTTACTATAAACAAATTGTGGGAAGTCTTATGTATCTAACATCTACTCGACCTGATATAATGTTTGTGGTGAACTTAATTAGCAGGTACATGGAGAATCCTATTGAGCTACATTTACTAGCAGCCAAAAGGGTGCTGAGATATTTAAGGGGGGAAACAAAAAGCTTCTTGCTTACATTGACAGTGATTATGCAGGAGATTTGGATGATAGAAAAGTACTTCGGGTTATGTTTTCTTATTGTGTTCAGTTGTTGTTTCTTGGTCATCAAAGAAATAACCAATTGTGAGCTTATCAACTACAGAGGCAGAGTTCATAGGTGCAGCATCGTGTGCTTGTCAAGCCATATGGTTGAAAATGGTGTTGGGAAAATTGTGTAAAATGAAAAACTCTGCTATTAAGCTTTCGAAAAATCCAGTAATGCATGGTCATTGTAAACATATTGATGTCCAATTTCATTTCCTTCGAAATCTTACAAAGTCTGGAGCTATCAAGATGATGCATTGTGGGACACAAGAACAAGTGGTTAATATTATGACTAAACCACTCAAACTGGATACTTTCTTAAAGCCTCATAGGTCAGTAGGAGTGTGTTCAGAGTTTGATATAAACTAATTGCATATAGCAGTTAGTTTAACGGAGGATTTGTTAGTTAGCTTATGGTTCCATATTTGTAGGAGCAGTTGTGTTTTTGAATAAGTCTATCACATTATTAGGAAATAATGGGTCATATATGCATAATATACGTGAGCAGATTTTCTTTTGTTTTTAGTTTCACGATTCTGATGTAAGGCTATATATTAGCCAGGTTTGTTTTCAATAATAGAGAGTGAATTTCTTCTTTTATGTTTTATCTTTTACGTAAGTTCTGTGAGACTCCAACAATTGAGGCCACTTGTCCAACAAGTGGTATCAGAGCTTGATTCTTATATAAAATTTAGAAACTTCAAGAATAATTATGGCCTCATCAAACTTCCTATTTCCCGAAGGAAACTCCATTAATAGGCCTCCTATATTTAATGGTGTGGGTTATCATTACTGGAAAACCCGCATGCAAATCTTCATAGAGGCTATAGATTTAAACATCTGAGAAGCTATTGAAATCGGTCCTTACATCCCTACAATGGTAGTAGGAAATGCAACTATAGAAAAACCTAGGGAACAATAGGATGAAGAGGAAAGAAGAAGGGTACAATATAACTTAAAGGCTAAAAATATACTTACCTCTGCAATAGGAATGGATGAATACTTTAGAGTCTCAAATTGTAAGAATGCAAAAGAAATGTGGGATACATTACAAGTAACCATGAAGGAACAATAGATGTTAAGAGATCTAGAATACACACCCTAACACATGAATATAAACTTTTCAAAATGAATCAAAATGAGACCATACAACATATGAAAACGAGATTTGCACATATAGTTAATCATCTTGCTTCATTAGGAAAGATATTTCCAAATAAGGATCTCATTGACAAAGTTCTAAGATGTTTAAGTGAGGAATGGCAACCAAAGGTAACTGCAATTGCAGAATTGAGAGATCTCACTAACATGTCTCTTGCAACTCTTTTTGGAAAGCTTTAGGAACATGAATTAGAACTTATGAGACTAAATAAACATAAAGAAATGACAAGAAAAAAAAAGGAATTGTACTTAAAGCCTCATCTTCTATTCAAGAAGAAAGTGACAGAGAAAAATAGAATGAAATAGAAGAAGATGATGATTTTAGTTTCTTCTTAAAGAGATTCAACAAGTTTATAAGGAACAAAGGAAATCAAAGAAGAACAAATTTCAATCCAAAGAAAAAAGGAGAAGACTCTCCTTCTGTTCCAAAGTGCTATGAATGTAATCAACCTAGACATCTAAGAGTTGAATACCCCAGTTTCAAGAAAAGAATGGAGAAGTCTGACAAGAAAAATTTCAAAGACAAGAAAGCAAAGAAAGCTTACATCACTTGGGAAGATAACGATATAGATTCATAAGGAGATTCAGAAAATGAAGTCGTGAATCTGAGTCTGATGTGCCATCATTTTCTTCTATTTTCTAAACCCTTTTTGCACCATTTTAATTACTGATTGGTCTTAATTGTCAATTAATTAGGCAGTTTTATTATTTGGGCTTATTTAGCTAATTTGATGTTTTTAATCTAATTTCAGGAATTAATGAAACATTGGGCTTAATCTGGATTTTGGTTGTGGACTTGAATAGGGCAAATAAAGCAGCGCTTACCTTAGTTAATTTCTAATTAGGAAATTTCGAAATTTTATTTTATGTGGTTCAGTGTTTATTTCGTTTTGGGCCAGAGTATTGTAATAGGGCCCAGTGACTTTGAGTGACTCTTTTTAAATAGCAGCCTTGGGATTCGTGCAAGGCTATGCTGTTATGTTATTCATTATTCAGAGCTTTGTTGAGGGTTTGACGTTTCTCTGTTTGAATGCTACTGTTTCGTTCTTAATGCAATTTTCCATTTTCTGCTTCTAATAAAAATTTCGTTCTTGTTTCTTCTTCTACTTTCATTTACGTTTCTGCTTCATTTACGTTTCTGCTTCATTTATGTTTCTGTTTTTTAGTTTCATTTGCATTTTCTGTTTGAATCTATGGAAGGCTAGATTTTCTGGTGTTGTTTCCTTTTGAGGACGAAGCCCAACTCTCTTTGAGGTTTCGTTTATAATGTGGCTTCCTAGCAGTTTCCCCTTCACCAGTTAACCCAAATTCGTGAACATTAATCAGTGCACGCTTCATGTTCGATTAATTGCCTCTGAGCCTAACTTGCGTTCATGCTTAATGGACGAAGGGCTAACTGGTGTATGTGTTGCCTAATCACGTATTGACAACCCTAAGTTGATTTTCGCTTAGTAAATTGAAATAGGGTTGGATTAAGTGGTTAACTGTTAGGGACGAATTCTCCATAACCCAGGATAAGAGAATGGCTTCTGAATCAGAGGAAACAACCCATTTTTAATATTAGTAGTTTCGTATTCCAGTTTACTTGTTCTGTCCTTTAAATCACAAAACAAACAAACCCCCGCCCCAATCGTTACTGTTACTGCAAGTGTATTATGAACATTTGGTTTATCATTACTCGTTGGGAAACGACCTAGGATCACTTTCTAGTTACTGCATTTTCATGTTTATTCGATTTGGGTACGGCCTTGATCAGAGTCTTATGGCCAAAAACTATGATAGTGAAGAAGAGGTAACATCTTCTAACAATAACCTATCTATTTCCTTTGATGAACTTCAAGATGCATTTAATGACTTGCATAAATAATCAGTCAAACTTGCCAAACTAGTTTCAATTTCTAAGAAAACAATTTAAAATTTAGAAAAAGAAGTTATGAAATTAAATATAGAACTAGAAAATCATAAAATTGAAGTCAAAACATTAAAACAAATTGATACAAATCAATTTTCTACCATACAAGATATTAATAAAGTATCTCACTCATGTAAATGTTGTGATAAATTTAAAGTATAAATTAAAGATCTAAAAGATTCTCTTGCCAAATTTACTCTTGGCAAAAATAATTTAGACATTATACTAGGAAAGCAAATATGTGTGTTTGATAAGGCTGGATTAGGATATAGACCTGAAAAACAACATAAAATGTATAAAAACTTATTTCCATCTTCTCAAAAGAGTAGTTCTCCCTTCTTAACATGTTTTTACTGTGGAAAGAAAGGACATAGTGCATCAACATGTGAATGAAGAATTTCTTGAAAAAAAGCTGGTACATTGATAGCGGATGCTCTAAACACATGACGGGAGATGCATCAAAATTTACTTATATATCTCCCAAGAAAAGTGGACATGTGACATATGGAGACAACAACAAAGGTAAAATTCTTAGAATCGGAAAAATAGGTATGAATCCATCTACATCCATTGAAAATGTTTTACTTGTTGATGGTCTTAAGCATAGTCTACTAAGTGTTAGTCAATTACGTGATAAAGGCTTTCTAGTATCATTTGACTCTCATAATTGTGTTATTGAAAATAAACATGATAAAAAATATAAAACATATAGGCTATAGAACTAGTAATGTGTACATGATAAATTTAGATAAAACATCAAATCATGCTCAATGTTTTCTTAGTAAAGATGATGATTCTTGGTTATGGCATAGAAGAATTCCTCATATAAACATGGAACATTTAAATAAACTAATTTATAAGGATTTATTAATTTGTTTACCAAAACTCAAATTTGAAAAAGATAGAGTGTGTGATGCATGTCAAAAAGGAAAACAAGTAAGGGTTTCTTTCAAATCAAAGAATATTGTTTCTACAACTCAACCCTTACAACTTTTGCATATGGATCTTTTTGGTTCCTCTAGAACTATGAGTTTTGAAGGAAATTACTTTGCTCTTGATATAGTTGATGATTATCCAAGATTCACATGGACATTATTTCTCATTCACAAAAGAGATGCTTTTCATGCTTTTAAGAAACTTGCTAAAATGATTCAAAACAAGAAAAATCTCAATATTGTATCTATTAGGAGTGATCATGGAGGAGAATTCGAAAATAAGGATTTTGAATCATTTTGTGATGAAAATGGCATTGAACATAATTTTTCTGCACCTAGAACCCCTCAACAATATGGAGTAGTTGAGAGGAAAAATAATAGATCTTTAGAAGAAATAGTTAGAACTTTGCTTAATGATACAAATCTTCCTAAATATTTTTGGGCTGAAGTTGTTAATACTGCATGCTACATAATGAATAGAGCTTTAATTAGACCAATCTTAAAGAAAACTCTATATGAATTGTACAAAGGAAGAAAACCGAACATTTCTCATCTTCATGTTTTTGGATGTAAGTGTTTTATGCTAAACAACGGGAAAGACAACTTAGGTAAGTTTGATGCAAAATTTGATGAAGGTATATTCCTTGGCTATTCCTTGAATAGTAAAGCTTTTAGAATTTATAACAAAAGAACTATGATTATTGAAGAATTTATCCATGTTGCTTTTGATGGACTAACCCTATAAGGCCAAGAAAGGAAACACTTGATGATATTACAGATTCATTAGAAGACATGCACATTGATGAGAAACGACACAAAGGAAAAGGAAATGGAAATGAAGAAGACTTTAAAATTGATGAAAATAAAACAAATATAGATCTTCCAAGAGAGTGGAGAACTTCAAGATATCATCATCCTCTTGATAATATCATCGGTGACATCTCAAAAGGGATAACAACTCGATACTCTCTCAAAGATGCATGCAATAATATGGATTTTGTTTCTTTAATCGAACCTAAAAATTTAAATGAAGCCATAATTGATGAACATTGGATTATTGCTATGCAAGAAGAGTTAAATCAATTTGAAAGAAATAAATTCTGGGAATTAGTTGACAAACCTAATAATCAATCAGTTATAGGAACTAAATGGGTATTCAGAAACAAATTGGATGAACATGGAATAGTAATTAGAAATAAGGCTAGGCTAGTGGCTAAAGGGTATAATCAAGAAGAAGGAATGGTTTATGAAGAAACATATGCTCCAATAGCCAGATTAGAAGCCATTAGAATGTTATTAGCCTTTGCATCCATAATGGATTTTAAAATTTATCAAATGGATGTTAAAAGTGCTTTTTTAAATGGTTTCATCCAAGAAGAAGTGTATGTTAATCAACCTCCTGGTTTTGAAAACTCAGAAAAGCCTAATCATGTCTTTAAATTGAAAAAGGCTCTATATGGGTTGAAACAAGCCCCTAAGGCTTGGTATGAACGATTGAGCAATTTTTTTTAGAAAAGGGCTTTACAAGAGGAAAGGTTGATACCACACTCTTTATCAAAATAAAATTGCATGATATCCTCTTAGTACAAATATATGTTGATGATATAATCTTTGTGTCAACTATGATTCTCTATGCAAAGAATTTTCTCAAGATATGCAAAATGAATTTGAAATGTCCATTATGGGTGAGTTAAATTTCTTCCTTGGACTACAAATAAAGCAAACAAAGAATGGAATATTTATTAGTCACTCAAAATATTGCAAAGAACTAATTAACAGGTTCGGGATGGAAAATGCTAAACACTTAGCCACTTTGTTTGATTATAATGTTTTGATTGTTTACAATGACTATTTTTAATGGTTGTTTTGCTTGTGTATGATGATTGATTACTTTAAATATTTATAATAATTGCATTTGATGGTTGTTTTTCGTGATTGTTTATACTCATAAATGTTTTTGATTGCTTAATTTTATATTGATTGCTTATAATCACATATTTGTCCTGATTTCTAGCATTATTTGTCTTTAATTTCCATTGGCTGTTTTTCTATGAATGCTTTGGTCATTTATAAATACTATCTTGGACTTGCTCTATTTCGTATGTTTAGCACTTGGTTGATTCCTCTGTGAATGATTGGTTATTATGTGAATGATTGTTTCTATTTTAGTGCTTTCGTCTTTTTTATGTTGCCAAAGGGGGAGAGAATCATGTAAGGTACAGGGTATATATTTTTTTTTACAATTTATTTTTTGCTAAGCAATGATTGCAAAATTAAGGAGGAGTGATCACCTCGCAAAAGAAATATTTTTTAGTAAATGATTTCAGTTGGTTGTCATCATCAAAAAGGGGGAGAATGTGAATGTATGTGTATGAAGGTTTTGATGATGCCAAGACAAAAGCAACATAAGTTTTATTTAAAGTCCAAATCAAGACCAAGAAAACAAAGATCAAGAAGAAAGCTAAGTCTTAGTCTATCTTTGTTTAAAGAGTCTCTTAGTGATTGTAAAGGTTTGGCCTCACAACATAGTTTTTAAATTGATTATAAAAAGGTTTTAAAATATTTTTTAACATTTTCTAAAAAAGGCATTTTTCCACTGGCAATCGATTACCAGGCATTGTAATCGATTACTAGAAACAAAATTATTTTAAAAAGCTTTTTCATAAAGTTTGAAATTTGAAATTTCAAAATCGTCCACATCCTAGATTTATAGTACCTAATAAGTATCTCATTATTCTTTTAACTACACTAAGGTGAGATTCTTTGGGATTTGCTTGATATCTTGCACACATACAAACACTAAACATTATATTAGGTCTACTAGCAAATAAAAAAAGAAGAGATCTAATCACACCTCTATATTTCTTTATGTCTATTGGACTGACTACTTTCATCTTTATCCAGATAGCAAGCAGTGCTCATAGGAGTGGCCATGTGTTTAACATTTTCCATCCCAAACCCATCATTGACATTTCAAATTCATTTTTCATATCTTAAGAGAATTCCCTTTTGATGTCACCGATGATATTATCAAGAGGATGGTATCTTGAAGTTCTCCAATCTCTTGGAAGATCTGTACTTGTTTTAGTTTCATCAATTTGAAAGTCTTCATCATTTCCATTTCCTTTGCCTTTGTGCTTTTCCTTATGAATATGCATGTCTTCTAAAGAATCTACAATATCATCAAGAGTTTTCTTTCTTGGGCTTATAGGGTTAGTCTCATCAAAGGCAACATGGATAAATTCTTCAATAATGATAGTTCTTTTGTTATAAAATCTAAAAGCTTTACTATTCAAGGAATAGCCAAGGAATATACCTTCATCAGATTTTGCATCAAACTTACCTAAGTTGTCTTTCTCGTTGTTTAGCACAAAACACTTACATCCAAACACATGAAGATGAGAAATGTTCGGTTTTCTTCCGTTATGCAATTCATATGGAGGTTTCTTCAAGATTGATCTAATTAAAGCTCTATTCATTATGTAGCATGCAGTATTTACAACTTCAGCTCAAAAATATTTAGGAAGGTTTGTATCATTAAGCAAAGTTCTGGCTATTTCTTCTAAAGATATATCTTTCCTCTCAACTACTCCATTTTGTTGAGGGATTCTAGGTGCAGAAAAATTGTGTTCAATGCCATTTTCATCACAAAATGATTCAAAATCCTTATTTTCAAATTCTCCTCCATGATCACTCCTAATAGATGCAATATTGAGATTTTTCTTATTTTGAATGATTTTAGCAAGTTTCTTAAAAGCATGAAAAGTATCTCTTTTATGAGTGAGAAATAATGTCCAAGTGAATCTTGCATAATCATCAACTATAACAAGAGCATAGTAATTTCCTCCAAAACTCATAGTTCTAGAGGGACCAAAAAGATCCACATCCAAAAGTTGTAAGGGTTGAATTGTAGAAACAATATTCTTTGATTTGAAGGAAACCCTTACTTGTTTTCCTTTTTGACATGCATCACACACTCTCTTTTTCAAATTTGAGTTTTGGTAAACCAATTAATAAATCCTTATAAATTAGTTTATTTAAATGTTCCATGTTTATATGAGGAATTCTTCTATGCCATAACCAAGAATCATAAGCTTTACTAAGAAAACATTGAGCATGATTTGATGTTTTATCTAAAATTATCATGTATACGTTATTTGTTCTATAGCCTATATGTTTTATATTTTTATCATGTTTATTTTCAATAACACAATTATGAGAGTCAAATGATACTACAAAGCCTTTATCACATAATTGACTAACACTTAGTAGACTATGCTTAAGACCATCAACAAGTAGAACATTTTCAATGGAGGTAGATGGATTCGTACCTATTTTTCTGACTCCAAGAATTCTACCTTTGTTGTTGTCGCCATAAGTCACATGTCCACTATTCTTGGGAGAAATATGAGTGAACTTTGATGCATCTCCCGTCATGTGTTTAGAGCATCCGCTATTAATGTACCAACTTTTCTTCAATGAATCCTCTTCTTCGCTTTCATAGTTTTTGGCCATGAAACTTAGATTCACGACTTCATTTTCTGAGTCTCCGAATGAATCCATATCGTTATATTCCCAAGTGATGTAAGCTTTCTTTGCTTTCTTATCATTGAGGGTTTTCCTGTCAGATTTTTCCATTCTTTTCTTGAAACTAGGGCAATCAAGTCTCAGATGTCCAGGTTGATTACATTCATAACACTTTGGAATAGAAGATGAATCTTCTCCTCTTTTCTTTGGTTTGAAATTTGATCTTCTTTGATTTCCTTTGTTTCTTAGGAATTTATTGAATCTCTTTACGAAGAAACTAAAATCATCATCTTCTTCTATTTCAGTCAAGTCCTCTTTGTCACTTTCTTCTTGAATTGAAGATGAGGATTTAAGTGCAATTCCTTTCTTTTTCTTGTCATTTTCTTCATGTTGATTTAGTCTCATAAGTTCCATTTCGTGTTCCTGAAGCTTTCCAAAAAGAGTTGCAAGAGACATGTTATTGAGATCTCTTGATTCTACAATTGTAGTTACCTTTGGTTGCCATTCCCTGCTTAAACATCTTAGAACTTTGTTAATGAGATCCTCATTAGGAAATATCTTTCCTAATGATGCAAGATGATTTGCTATATGTGTGAATCTCTTTTGCATATCCTGTATGGTCTCATTTTGATTCATTCTAAAAAGTTCATATTCATGAGTTAGGGTGTTTATTCTAGACCTCTTTACATCTGTTGTTACTTCATGGGTTACTAGTAATGTATCCCACATCTCTTTTGCATTCTTACAATTTGATACTCTAAAGTATTCATCCATGCCTAATGCAG
This sequence comes from Glycine soja, assembly GCF_004193775.1. Classification (NCBI taxonomy): domain Eukaryota; kingdom Viridiplantae; phylum Streptophyta; class Magnoliopsida; order Fabales; family Fabaceae; genus Glycine; species Glycine soja. The sequence goes on along the minus strand of NC_041015.1, from coordinate 33,306,384 downwards.
AGGTAATTATGTTTTTGGCCTTTAAGTTATATTGTACCCTTCTTATTTCTTCTTCATCCCATTATTCCTTGGGTTTTCTATAGTTTCATTTCCTACTACCATTGTAGGGATGTAGGGACCAATTTCAATGGCTTCCTAGATGTTTAAATCTATAGCCTCTATGAAGATTTGCATACGGGTTTTCCAGTAATGATAACCCACACCATTGAATATAGGAGGCCTATTAATGGACTTCAGGAAATAGAAAGTTTGATGAGGCCATAATTATTCTTGAAGTTTCTAAACTTTATACAAGAATCAAACTCTGATACCACTTGTTGGACAAGTGGCCTCAATAACTTAAGAGGGGGGGGGGGGTGAATTAAGTTTCAAAATTTTCCCACTAACAAACTTTTAGACCCCTTTCAAATGATAGACTCAGAATGCTGAAGAAGAAGCACCAATCAATCTAATTAATGTTCTTTAAACATGTAAGACAAAATTGATTGCAATAAAATAAATGAGATAAAGGAAAAGAGAAATGCAAACTCAATTTATACTAGTTCGGCCACTTCCCGTGCCTACGTCCAGTCCTCAAGCAACCCACTTGAGATTTTCCACTATCTTTGTAAATCCTTTATAGACTTTGAACACACCTTAGGATCCCTCACCTTTGTGTTCAAGATTCTCACAATCCAAGAGACAACCAGTCTCTTGATTACAATTCTCCCAATCCAAGAGACACACCGTCTCTTGATTACAACTAAGTTCAAGAGATGAACAGAAAGATTTCTCTCCTTTAGAGTAGATGATACATATTGAAGATCCTAGATGAATTCTCAATAGATTTGCAAGTGTTTGGCCAATAGTTGTTTGAGAGAGGATTTGACAATTAAGTTCTCTTTGAAACTCTCCTGCTTTTCGAAGTCAAACACACATATATATAGGCCCATTGTGCCTTTTCAAAATGGTTTGAAGAGATGTGTATTTTCAAAAAGCTTTTCTGAAATTTTCAAATTTTAAAATTTCAAATTTTAATTTTAAAATTTCAATTTCAAATTTCAAATTTCAAACTTTCTGAAAAAGCTTTTTAAAATAAGTTTTCTTCCGGTAATCGATTACAATGCCTAGTAATTGATTGCCAGTGGAAAAATATCTTTTTCAGAAAATGTTAAAAATATTTTAAAACCTTTTTATAATCAATTTAAAAACTATGTTGTGAGGCTAAACCTTTGCAATCACTAAGAGACTCTTTTAACAAAGATAGACTAAGACTTAGTTTTCTTGGTCTTGATTTGGACTTGAAATACAACTTGTGTTGATTTTGTCTTGGCATCATCAAAACCTTCATACACATTGTCATACCCTAATTTCGTCCGGGGACCTTTGCTTGATGACATGCAACTTTTGTTTGGTCCTTGTGAGGTGCTTGGCACCCATCATTAGGCAATTTGTGAAATTCCGGGACATGCCGGAAAGCAAAAGAAAATATTGATGCACAATCCGTAAGGTTCCGTGACACACCGGAAATCAAATGGAAGCATCGTTGCACAATTAGTGAGGTTCCGTAACATTCCGTAAGTCAAAAAGGGGATGATTATGTAATCCACAAGGTTCCATAACATTACGGAAAGAAAACAAGTATCGTTACGAAATTCGTAAGTTTCCGTAACTTTACGAAAAAAGAATCACCAAAAAAGGCAGGGGGGTGTACTTAGTAAAAATGGGGGTGCAAATAGCAACCAGGCCCACTTGGGCCCTCCAGAAGATTCCTCCAGAAGGCTGTTGCTTCTGGAGGAAGCAACCCTACTCGCCTGGGCGAGCTGAGCTCGCCTGGCCGAGCTGGGTGGCAAGCTTCTCCCCCAATTTTCTATAAATAGGGGGAGAAGTGAAGTGAAAAAGGGTTCAGCCGCTTAGGCACTTCTCTCTCTTTCGAATTTGCTTGGAAAAATTGTTTCCGTGAAGAAAATCCAAGCCGAGGCGCTTCCGAAACGTTTCCGTAACGTTTCCGTGAGGAATTTCGCGAAGGTTTCGACCGTTCTTCGACGTTCTTCATTCGTTCTTCGATCTTCAACGGGTAAGTACCTCGAACCAAGCTTTTCGATTCATTATATGTACCCGTGGTGGTCCACATTGTGTTTCGTGTATTTTTATTCTCGTTTCATTTACTTTTTATACCCCCTTTTGACGTGCTTAAGCCATTTTATTTAAGTCATTTCTCGCTTAACTTAAAAATAAAATAAATTTCCACCGATCGTTTGAATTGTATTATCCGTTAACTTCGGTTAAAATGAATTTCGACCGTTCGGTCGTGCCGTAACCACGTTGGAAATAAAAAAAGAGGTAAAATAATAATATAATAATAAAAAAAAACGTCTTTTAGTAAAATAAAGCGGAAAATCAATCGGACATTTTCTCTTTGGGATTTCTCATTCTTAATTGAATTGACTAATAACTAAAGTGAAACTAAGGCTAAAATCAACTCGCCTAGTCAAGCTCGTCCATAAAAATAGGTTTTTGAAGTTTATCATTTCAATTTCTTGCTAAGTAAAATGGATCATTTTCAAGGTCCAACGCCTTAAAATGATCACCTTTTAAGTAAAAATGGATCACTTGATAAGAAAGAACTACGTAGGTCTGATTTCCTCATCGCAATTGAGGAATACGTAGGAGCAAAGGGAAACACCCTTGTCGACCACAAAAAGAGAAAAAATATAAAAAAAGGTATAAAGGATATAAAGACATAAAAAGGGGAACATAAAAATCAAGGTCATGTTTGCACATTCGATTAAAGGCTGCCGTCCCTTGGGACGGGCGTGTGGGGTGCTAATACTTTCCCCGTGCGTAAATACAACTCCCGAACCTTTCAAATTCGTAGATCACGTCTTTTTCGGTTTTTCTGACGTTTTCCTCAAATAAACGTTGGTGGCGACTCTGCGCGTATTCCTTTCGTGGAACACGCATCCCGCGAGTCACGCGTCGCCCTCCCGCCGAAGGGTAGATTGCGACACACATACATTCACAAATGACAAAGTGAAGAAGGTTCATCCATGGAGGGTGAGTCAGGGCCTTAGATCAGGCTAAAGGGCATAGTCAATGGACAATAGGTGAATATTCTTGTACTATCCTTTGTTGGTCCTGAGGGACAGAGGAGGCTAGGGTTCCTAGCCAAGGTTTTGTTTTCTTGATTTGATTGGAGATGCAAAGTGCATCACTGCATGACCTAATTTAGACATCAATAGATGGAAAGCAATGCTACGTTCTTACATGAGTTGGAAGTGAAGTCCTGACCGATATACCTACTTCGACCAACATTAAATAAGGAAATAAAGCCTGTTGCAAGGTGTTCATAAAGTCAAATGAAGATTCCTAATCAACGTAACCATCTTAAGCCTGGGAAAACAATGATTTTTTGGGATCCATGTCCAACTTTGACATTTTTGACGCACAACAGAAGGTTCGACATGCTACAACCATGAAGCATCCTTTATGTATGAACTCCAGGATGACAATTGATTACGACAAATTAATCATATAGTAATGGTTCATGTTGAAGAGGTAATATGTGTTTGTCTTGATGTTTGCATGGAGAGGTAACCCGCTTTAATTCAAAAGCAATATGCATTTGTCAAAATTGAATATATAATAATAAGGATACAAAAGATTATATACGATGCTAACAGGCATAAAAGGCAATATGGGAGCATTATTATATTATGTTGTGGCCATGATATATATTATGGCAATTGTGGGTCATACCATGGTAAATAAATTACAACAGCATATTGTTATTTGATGCCAACATCTCATGTCATCATCAGGGAACACGCGTATCATATACAAAGCTCTCATAAGATGCCAACATCTTCATTACGATGTTATCTAGGTGGCTCAGGGGCTGAAAAATGCCCCAAAAGTGACCATTTTGCCCTCCTTTTAAGTATCTTGCACATTTCCTTCCAAAACGTCACAAAACCCTACGGATTGCGTGGCAATTGGTGTTAAGCAGCTCAATTCGGCTGGCAAGAATCAAAATGTTAGCAAATGAAGGTCCCCGAACGAAATTTGGGTATGACAAGGGGTAACTATTTTAGATGGAGTCGAGCCCGTTATACTTTAATTTGATGACCATGTGGAGTTAACGAAAGTCCTTTTATGAGAAGCATCACTAATATTAATCGAAAACTATTCCCTAAGAACTATATTTACCTGTATTCTTCACATTAGCTTGGTGATAAGTGCCAAATTCTGTTATTTTTGGGACTAAATTATTAGCACTTATCTTTTGATTGTAATAGTTTTGTTCTAAACTACCCTTAAATCTAGTTTTTTATATATATTGTACATTTACTAATGTTGTCATTTAAATATGAAAGATTCACCTATGATTTGTAGGTTTTCATGGTTGTTTGTTAGATCTAGAAACAAAGCCAAAAGGAAGGGCAAAATGGTCTTTTCACAAAGATTTCTGACCCCAAATTCACCCAGGCTAGCATCTAGCTCGCCTAGGCTAAAGATCTAACTTCAGCCCTAAGCAAGCAACTCGCCTGGGTGAATTTGCTTGCTCTCCTAGGTTGTTTTCTATAAATAGCCATGCATGTTGAAGGAGAAATCAATCCAGCAAAAGCAAAATACATAGAAAAATGTAGAGAAAGCCAGGAAGAAGAAGGAGAAGAGGAAAAGTGGAGCTGAGGTGCTACAGAGTTGTAACTGTGGATCACTTCCTTCATCATATCTCTTGTTAGTCTTGTGCTCTGTGAAATGATCGGTTAGTTTTTCTTAAGGATTGGATGTAATCTTTGTACTTATATGTATCCCTTTTGATATTATATATGTATGAGTCTTTTCTACTCGTAATGGTTGATTCTATTTGATCACTAGTGTCATGAAATTGGATTTTAAGTGAGACTGGAAAGTAATCTTAGAATTTGAACTAAATGATTTTACTCTTTACATTATGTTGCTAGGAATAGAGCATAACATTTTGACTGCAAAAAGCACGAGAGTTTAATTGTAATGCTGGGGTATTTACTGCATATGTGAGGGATCAATATTTAGTAAATATTCTTAGGTTCCAAGTGCAAAGGACCAACTTGGGATAACTTAATGTGTGCATCAATAATGTTGGAAAATGATTCATATATGTTAATCTTATTACGATACTAAGGGTATGAACGAAGAAATCTAATCCTATGTTTTCTTGAATTAATTTAAGTTGTGATTATTATTTCCGTAATTTATGTATTTTTGGCGCACTGAATTCTGTTATTTCCGTAAATCAGTTATTTTCACTATTCTTTTACTTTCAGTTATCTTTAGTTAGTTAAACCAAAACCAATGACATTCGATTAAATTTGTACATAACTATTAAACTGATAACCTTTATCTGAATGAATTAAGTAACTCAAGTCCCTGTAGAGACAAACTCTTTTATAAATGTGAAACCTACAACGAGAATTGGTACGCTTGCCAAAAAGTCTTAACAAGTTTCTGGTGTCGTTGCCGAGGACTTGATTCATCCACTTAGTTCTTTCGGATTTAAACTTTTTGTTTGATAGGCTATTTTCCTTTGTAATTATTTCTTTTATTATGATTTTGTATAAATTCCCTCTTTTATTTTTTTACTTTTGTATTTATTTCTTTCATTTTGATCTTGTATAAATTTTCTCTTACTTTTATTTTCACTAACCTTGGTGCTTACGGGTTGTTGTAGTGTGTTCTTTTTTCCTTTATGCGAGGTAAATTTCTTGCAGTTACAACACCATTTGATTTGGAAATTACCAAGACTAAAAGGAAGAATAGAAAGAAAAAGAAACAAGCAACCACTATAACACCGGGTAAGTCTTCTTCTTCTTATTATCTTTTAATTGATAAGCCACTTGTAGAAAATAACATGGCTGAAAGAGGAGGAGAAGGAAATAGACCACCAAGGAGGACTCTTGGTGACTATGCTTATCAACAAGGCCCAAAACATTACAACAACATTGTCTCCTTTCAGCAATAAGGTCATGGAATTAAAGCTAGCACTGCTTAGTCTAATTGGCTCACATCCCTTTGCTGGAATGGATCATAAGGATCCATACATACATTTGTATACCTTCATGGAACTATGCAGTACTATGGGAGCTTTTGATGAAGATGCTAAAGTTGTCTACCTCATAGCTTTTCCATTTTCATTAGCAGGGAAGGCAAAATCATGGTTCCAATCACATCCAAATAAAAGCCTTATGGCTGGAGACCACACAATAATGCATATTCTGGTCCAAATAACACTTCTTTTACAGGTCCTTCTAACAACTAATATGGAGGTTCTTCAAATAGGGGTCCACAACATCAACAAGCTCAGCCAAATAGAATGTCAAAGATGTAAGATACTTAAACACAGTTTATGCAGGTATCCATCGCAAAACAGAAGAACACTTGATGCAATCCTCCCTAGGAAGGGACCAATCACTAGAGCCATGAGCAAGAGGCTCCAACAGGATTGGGCTAGAGCTGCTGCAGAAGGCCCTAGGGTTCTCATGAACCTTAGCTTAGATTTTTGAGCCCATGGGCCAAGATTGGGTCCACTTTTCTCTGTAAATATTAGAATAGGTTTTTCTTCTTTTAGGTTTGTAAGGTACCCTACAAATTAAGGGCACCCTTCCCTACAAGTTAAGGGTACCTTAGTAGTATAGGGTTTTAGCCTTGTATTTTAGGGCATTTTGAGTAGTCTTTGTAGTAGGAACTTTTTTTGTATTTTCGTGCATTTTGGCATGGGTGTGAGCTTAACTATTGGAGGGGTGTGTGTTGTTTTCCCTTCCTTTGGCATATTCTTGGAATATTCCTTTGACATATTCTTATGGCATATTCCTTTTCCATGTGCTAGAGTCACACCTTTCATTCTTGTGACATCTAAAGGGAATATTCTAAGATGCATTTGGAATATTCTTGGAATATTCTAAGATACCTTTGGCATATTCTTGGAATATTCCTTTTATATTCACATGAAATGAAAATGAAATTCACAATTTAGTTAGTGACCTAGGCTATAAATAGAAACATGTGTAACACTTATCACAACTTTGATGAACGAGAAACTTGTGAGAAACACTTCAAAATTCAACTTCTCTCCCTCTTTCTCTCCTTCAATTTCGTGCTCCCCCCTCTCTATCTCATTCTTTTCCTCCATTGAAGCTTCTCTCTAAGCTTCTTATCCAAGGCACTCTATTGGTGGTGAATCTCCTCCTTCCATGGCTTATTCCCTTGTGGATGATGCCTCCTCTCACCTCTTCTCCTTTATCTTTCGCTACCACTCCATGATTGAAAATCACTATTGAAGGACCTCATTGAAGTTCAATGATCTAGCCTCCATAGAAAATTCTCAAGCAAGCTTCCATCAACACTGATGCTTCTATTAAAAATCTAGAAGTTTAGGTTAGACAACTAGCAAAATGGTTATTTGAACATGGAAGTGGATCTTTCTCAGCAACCACACAGATCAACCCAAAGGAACTTTGTAATTAATTACAACAAGGTGGGGGACTATGGATGGTTTGAAGGATAAAGATGAAAAAAAGAACAAAGAAAGAGTTTAAAAAGAAAACGAGAAAAATGAAGTGGTGACTAGCGAAAAAAAGTGGAAGAAAAAGTGGTAAGTGAAGAAGGGAAGAAGAGATCAAATGAACAAACTACTAATAAAGGTAAAGCTATAGTAAACCATCCACCAATTGAGCATCTTCTTTATCCGCATGCCTCATCAAAGAAAGATAAGAAAAAACAATACAAGTGTTTTATAGATATTTTTAAACAACTGCAAATTAACATTTCTTTTTCTGAGGCATTAGAGCAGATGCCAACATATGCTAAATTCATGAAGGATTTGCTTATAAAGAAGAAAAGAATTATGGATGATGAAATAGTGAAGCCTCAGCCACAACAATATCATCTGGCTTAAAAGACGTTAAAGAAGTACTCCTAGGAGGCAACCCAGTGTTTTTAAACTTTGTCTTAATTTGTGTCACTTTAATCTTATGTCTTATATGTCTGAAACTTACTTTTGAGTCTTTATTCATGAATTATGTTTTTGAATTTCTAATCTATTTTGTTAGAGCTATCATTGCATGGCCTAGGGACAGGCCTATTTTTCAGGAGGAGGATGAAGACATGGCACATCTTGTTGGTTATTTCATTGGAGGAGACTGAGCTCCTCAACCATGATCGTCAAGGAGACTGAGCTCCTCAGCCATGATCTTCCAAAATTTGTGAACTTGTCTTTATTTTATTTACCGCTTTATACTAAATTTCAGTACTTTATTACCTTACTTATTGTTTCGAATTTTTTGAAAAACTTATGCGATTTTGTTTTGACTAATTTATGTGTGCTTTGATATTTTGTTGGTATAGTTATAGATTATAACTCTTTTTGGGACTTAAACATTTTTTTCTTGAACATAACATGCTTTGGAAAGAATCAAAAAACTAGTATTTTTGAAACTTATTTTTGGATTAGAACACAAGAAAAGAATTTTAAACATTTAGAATGAAAAACAATGAAGGACTTTCCCAAAACCCAAATAAATTTAGATGTTTTTGCATGGACTTGATAAAAGAACAACTTTCGAAACACTGATTTGATTTGAATATGGAAATAGGCTTTAAGCTTTAATGACTGTGTACAACCACAAATTTTACACTGAGTGTCCTCGTTGATATGTTCTACAGTTGATTTTGCATGAATTTCTAATTGTCATAACATATGATTCATGGATATGATCTAGGCATTCTTTCTTTCTTTACATTTTAAGCCATTGGCCAAACAACTATCCCAATGTATATTATTTTACCATTTGCAAGCCCTTTGAGCCAAACACTTGATATTTTGTTGGAACACTAAACCTAGGATAAAAGTTTCCTACCTTACATTAGGTTAGGAGAGAAAGGGGGTTTTGATGGGGATTTCTATGGTTTGGTGGCTAATATGATGTAAATACTCTGTTTTTATGGGTATTAAAGGAAATTAAATATTTTATCAGAAAATAAAAGATCAAAAATAGAAAAGAAAAGAGAAAAGGAAAGGAAAAGAAAAAAGAAGTTCTTTATGGATAAATAAATGTCTAAATCATGTATAGAGTTGTTGTAAATATATGAATAGAAAGAAGTAATAACTTGGTTGAAATGAAAAAGGGATAGGAAGTGATCGTTCATTTGAGTTACTAGCTAGATTTTTATGTCTGCTCTTCTATTCTCAAGGTATGTTTGAATATCCAGAAAAATCAAGATTTCCTTCAAAACCAAACCTAACCTTAAAAGACCTATTAATCCCTGATGATTATTCGCATTATCTTTTATTTGATGGGAAATGACTTGCAAAATTGATTTGACATATCAGTGATTGGAATTGAGATGAAACACTTGCCTGTGTGAAAATTATACACCTTTGAGAGGTTTTCCTCTATTTGAATGCATCCAGTGTTTCCTCTGATGTTCTTTTGAAACAAAATGCGAATTGATCTTAATCTCATGTTCGGTTCTGGAAATTCCATTTTTGTGCTTTCATTTCTCATTGTTGCATTTTGAAAAATGTTGTTATGATCAGTTTGATTGATTCTTTACAAAGCATGCTCACAATTCTTGAAGCATATTTATTTTACACTTATACTATTGTTATTTGTAATTTTCTTTACTTTGCTTGAGGACAAGCAAGATTCTAGCTTGGGGGGAGATGATAAGTGCCAAATTTTAGTTATTTTTGGATTAAATTGTTAACACTTATCTTTTGATTGTAATAGATTTGTTATAAACTACCCTTAAATCTAGTTGTTTATATATATATTGTACACTTACTAATGTTGTTGTTTAAATATGAAAGATGCATCCATGATTTTATAGGTTTTGATGGTTGCTTGTTAGATCCAAAAACAAAGCCAAAAGGAAGGGCAAAATGGTCTTTTCATAAATATTTCTGACCCCAAATTCGCCCAGGCTAGCATCCAGCTCGCCTAGGCTAAAGATGTAACTTCATCCCTAAGCAAGCAACTATCCTGGGCGAGCTACCACTCACTTAGGCGAGTGGATGCCTTCACCAATAAGCAACAAATTTGCCTGGGCAAATTTGTCGGCTCTACTAGGTTGATTTCTATAAATAGCCATGCATGTTGAAGGAGAAATCAATCCAGCAGAAGCAAAATATAGAGAAAAATGTAGAGAAAGCCGGGAAGAAGAAGGAGAAGAGGAAAAGTGGAGCCGAGGCGCTGCAGAGTTGTGACCGTGGATCACTTCCTTTGTCATTTCTCTTTGTAGTCTTGTGCTTTGTGTAATGATCGGTTAGTTTTTCTTAAGGATTGGATGTAATCTTTGTACCCTTATGTATCCCTTTTGATATTATATATGTGTGAGTCTTTTCTACTTATTATTGGTAATTTCATTTTACACGTAATGCTTGATTTTATTGATCACTAGTGTCATGACATTAGATTTTAAGTGAGACTGGAAAGTAATCTTAGAATTTGAACTGAATGATTTTACTCTTTACGTTACATTGCAAGGAATAGAGTATAAAATTTGGATTGCAAAAAACATGAGAGTATAATTGTAATGCTGGGGTATTTACTTCAGGGGCATACAACCCACAGTTGGCACTTATCAAGTCGATGCCCATATTAACACGAACAAAAACTTCAAGGGCAATTGTTCTAGAAGTATATTGGACTTGATAGGGGCTACTATTCTGGAGGTATATTAGGCCTGACACATGGCCCAAGGCCCATGATAGGTACTTCATCAAGTCGATGCCTATATTAACACGAACATTGACTTCAGGGGCAACTATTTTGGAAGTACATTTGGCTTAACATGTGGTCCATGGCCCACAGTAGCTACTAAACCAACTTTTCCTCCATCTACCACTGTATAAGGAATCTCATGCCTATAGGTATACATCTTAACCTCATTACTCACCCCTAATACTCACTAACTTTGGCATAAGAGTGTTCGCATAAGTGAACACAGGTCTCCCTACTCACCGAAAACCACCGTTGTTGTTGCCGAAGTTGTCTACATTGTCCACCCCATTTGGAGCCTTTTGAACAGTTTATGTGTTGTAATTGTATCTAACATTTTATATAGTATAATGTGTTATTTTGAAAAAAAAATACGAAAAATAAAAATCTACCATGGGATGTTGAGTATTCTCATGCTAGTCTTTTGTTTCATCTACTATAAGTAGTTTCTCTTACTTCCATCAATGCATAAGTTGTGTTTGTCTGAGTTAAGGTTTATATACAATTAAGCCAACATAACCTAAAACTAAAATGGTATTTATCATTTTTTAAAAAGGAAAATCACATTCGTGGACACACATTTAAACAATAGAGTGCATTTAGAAAATTCATGTGTTAATTTTTTTTAAGTTAAAGAATTAATTAATTTGGTGTGAAAATAATTACATAATCAGATGGAACAAACATCTTTTAGTGGGAAAAAGTGTATACTAGATAGGTATGCGGCTAGGACAACCAAATACCTATCCGGTCCTTTATAAGGCAAAAGTGACCTTAATCAAAGGAAACTAAAAGACTAAAACCGTTAAGGGTGTAGCTATGGGTTCCATCAAGATTGCTCTTTACCCCTACCATCATTTTTCCAAATTTATCCTTCCTCACAATGCACAATGGAATCACAATTCCGGTGCACTAGGGGTTTGCGGAAAATGTTGTATAATGGAATCAAGATTCTGTTGTATTTTTTATCCCACCCCAACTAGTGTAGGGGATTCATGATTTCATTGTGCAATATACAATGAAATCATGATTTCATTGTATTTTTCCCATCTCCAATAATGTAGGGGAATCATGATTTCATTGTGCATCTTGGTTTGTGGAAAAGGTGTACAAGAGAATCATAACTATTGTGCAATATAGAATGAAATCATGATTTCATTGTATTTTTCCCATCTCCAATAGTGTAGGGGAATCATGATTTCATTGTGCATCTTGGTTTGTGGAAAAAGTGTACAAGAGAATCATAACTCTATTATGCAGGGGGGTTAAATACAAAATGTATAACGAAAGTATGATTCCGTTGCACAATATACAACGTAACACTTTCATTGTGCATATATTTTTCAGGAAAAATAATGTACAACGGAAGTATGATTCCGTTATACACTTTGCAACGGAATCATACTTTCGTTTTACATTTTTTTTTGTTTTTTTAATAGTTTGATAGATAGGTTTGACAAATAGAAATAACTTATGCATTAAATCAAATTTTATAGAAATGTTTACTACATATTGAGATACATTTCCATAAAATTAATTGGATACATATTCAATGTTAAAAATTATTTCAATCCTTAGAAATGTCTACTACATATTGGGATACACATTTTGATCATTATTGTTCCCCATAACAGTATCATTAGGCTCAACTTCATATAAAAGGTCTGGTTGTTAAAAGAAACCTTGGCTTCCATTATCTATATTTCCCCATCTAGGTGGCATTATAACCTTATCATATAAATGTATTCCAATCCATTAACCTACACAATCAATACAAAAAAACTGGTTATTAAAAAAAATTGTTTGCTACATAACTTGCAGCCCAACAGAATCAACAAGTTTTGCTCCACAATCAACATAATTTGCTGCATTATTGTATTAAAATATGTGTGATAGCGTAATCATGATTTTATTGTGTTACATAAGGGGTGAATTTGCAACACAACGAAATCATGATTCCTCTATATTTCGTTGTGTTACCGAAACCCCCCAAAAAAAATCATGATTTTGTTATGTTTACAAACACATTAAAAAAATACCTTCAATAGTGAAGACCTGCATGAGTGAAGAGAGGGAAACATGAAAGGGTAAAAAGAATGAAGAAAGGGTAGGAGGAAAGACTAGTTGGGTACGGAAGGGTAGTGTTTAATATTGAAAAGGGTATTTTGGTCTTTTCTCTTGGCTAGTAGGGGCCAAGAGCAATTTTGTAGGGACCAATAGTATTTCCCAACCCTTAATCACACTTAAATACATATTAGCAAAAGGTAATTCGCTCAAGAAGGTCCGAGGTCCAAGGTCCAAAATGGTTTGTATATATAGATGTAGATTGTCGAGGTAAAAGCACTATTTGTTCACATTTATTATCCTTATTTATTGCTTAGAGACAAGACTTTACTTAAGCATCAGAGTGCCTTTTGTAGGTACACCACCCTTTGGACAAACACCATATCGAACACTAGTGTAGGACAAACAAGAGAGAAGAACACGGCTAAGGAGAAAAAGTATATGGCCATTCTTTGGCAAGAATATTTTGGTCGATGAATTTATAGTTGTTTTATACAATATTAAAGTTATTTTATACACAAGTTTTTGTGACCACAAAGTCTGCTGGAAAGATAAAATGTTTGACCCTGACCAATACATCTTCAATTACTCCGTAGGGCCTGGTAATGGAGCGATCAGCTAATTGTAGAGTCATTCGAGTGGGCATAATCTCCAACTCTCCCAATCTTCTACACATGGAGAGTGACATCAAATTAATGCTGGCTCCCAGATCAATCAAAGCCTTTCCCACATTGACTTCTCCTATTGAACAAGGAATAGTTACACTCCCAGGATCTTTATGCTTAGGTGGAAGAATCTTTTGGATCACAACACTACAATTTCCTTCCACTATGATGTTTTCTTGATGAATGTACTTGTGCCTCCTTGTCAACATATCTTTCAAAAATTTGGAGTAGAGTGGCATCTGCTGCAGAGCTTTGCCAAAGGGCATGGTTATTTCCAGTTTCCTGAAAATATCCAAAAATCTTGCCAAATGACGATCTTTTTGTTTCTTGGAAGGTACCACAGGATATGGTACTTCCACACCTTTGTCCACAGCCTTTCCACTTCTACTCTTCTCTGGAATCTTATTTTTTTCTTCATAAACACTATTATCTCTTTCTCCCTCCCTCATCTAATCCAGCATCTGCATTTGGTCTACTGCACCAACGATTCATGTAAGTTCCATATGATCCTTTTCTTTGTTATTTTGCTCAACCTTAGGTTAGACGACCTTTAAAATTAGTTTTAGGAATTATAGGATTGTAGTATGTTTAGAAGTAGTTAAAGTTTAGGTTTATGTATAGGTTGTTTGTTGTAAAATGTGTTGGGAACTTTGCATGTGTGATTTGCTTGTTAGAGGCCCCTATTTTAGAAGAAAATGCACTGTTTTTCCTGCTGTCTTTCTGGAAAATGCAACGAACTCGCTGAGCGCACCTGCCGCGTTGAGCGAGATTATCAATGCTCATTGAATGTCTCAAAAGAACTCGCTGAGCGCACATGTTGCGCTGAGCGAGTGTACCAATAGTAGTTGTATTCTTCAAAAGAATTCACTGAGTGTGTTCGTTGCGCTAAGCGATCTGACTTGTAGAGGATGAATATTCATCCTCTTGATAAGTACTTGTGGCTAAGCGAGGCTGATTCGCTTAGCCCAGGTAACGTAGAAATTTTTTATATTGTGCTGATAGCTGCGCGCTAAGCCAATATCCCTGTGCCAAGCAAATTTCTTTGCGGCAGTTACTGAGCTGAACGACCCAGTTCGCTGAGCGACCCAGTTCGCTGAGCTCCCATAACTTAGTAAAATTTGTGAAAATTTTACTATGTAATACCGCTAAGCGCTACTCAGGGAGAGCTAAGCGCATATCATTGCGGCTGATCTTAGGCTTAGCAGGCTCTATAGGTCACTAAGCGAGTATAAGCTTTCTTGAAAACTCGCTAAGTGACTTTTGCTTCGCCAAGCGATATATATTGTCTTTTGAAGACCGCTAAGCGACTGCTATTTCGCTAAGCAGCCTTTATCTTTCTGTTGACTTGATTTTTGTAAATGTTAACATTCTTTTCTTATAGATGGCCTCAAGAAAGAGAGCAAGAGCTGAAGACATCCCTTCATCATCCAACCCACCTCCTCCGATAGCAACCATGGAACCAGATGCCTAACAAGCACCACCCATAATTCATATGTTGCAGAGCTTATTCAGGGGGTAGCTGATGATTGTATATAACCAGCAGCATTTAGCTCACAACAGGCCAATAATATCCATGGAACAATTTCTAGACAAGGTGGCCTGGCCTGAAGCTTAGCTTTCTTTGGGAAGAGCCCCCGAGGTTGTTCCTCCCAATCCTATACCAACAAGGACAGAGCCTGCACCAGCTGAATCACAACCTCTAGTAGTAGACCCACCTGCTTCTCCAGAGGTTGAGATACTATCTCTTCCACCAGCTCCACCGGCACCACCTTTGATACTCATTCCTGATGACTCAGATGCTGAAGCTCCAGCTCCTCCTGACTCACCATCCTACTACCTAGAGGATGGTTCAAACTTTTTTGACTGGATGGACTATTGAGGAAGTTGTGGTTCATATTGAGAAGAATGTGGATATTTCTGAAGATTTTATGATTCTTTTTGCGCTTTTTGATTTATTAGTATAATTATGGTGTTAGTAAATTATTTACTTTTTGTTAATTTTGTGCATGAGTAGTGTAGTTGCTCATCTTGAAGCATCTGGAATAGTTTAACTTAACTTTTGTTGGTATGGCAGTGAAGTAGTTTATTTATTTTGTGAAATGGATGTATGCCTTGTTTTAAATTGAATGCATGCTTAAGATGAGATTTGTGTTTCTTTTCATGAATTTGAACGAATATGCATGTTGAACATAGAAAGAACAAGAGTGTGAACTTACAGTAGAATTGTTAGTCAATAGACAGACTGATTGTGAAAGAAAAAGCTTGAACCAAAAAACTGGTGAGAGTGCGACCTTACTCTGTGAGTGAACGACTAACTGTGAGTAATGATCTTTGCATGAATCTCTAAATTCTAGAATGATATGTATAGCTTAGAACATGATGAAGGCCATGATTTGTATATACACAAGCTCTTTTGACCAAATAGCTCACCTTGAATGATAACTATATCTTTTGCTCCTTCTATAAGCTGAATGATTTTTGTTATGAATTGAACCCTAAACTTAAATGATTATCTCCTGATACCTTGTTTAGATTCTAGGAGAGCATATGGTTCAAGGAAAATTTACTCTAAATTTGGGGGAGGAATGCCAATTAGAATGAAAAAAAGGTTAAGCATCAGCACACACAACAAATAAGTTATATGTTGAAAAAAAAGGAAGAAGAAAAGAATAAGTGTCTTGTTTCAATAAGGTCAAAAGCGACTTAAGAGAAGAAAAATAGTGAGAAGGCTATTTGTATGATACAAGAAAAGACCATGGCATAAGTCTAGGACTTGTGCTCTCTTAGAATCTAAACCTTTGAATCCTAGAAAAACCAATGAATTTTTGTAGCCAAACCTCACTACAAGCCTGAGAAAGTCCTTCTGATTCGGTTTATACATTTCTGACTTGGTGGCATGAGATGAAATGCAAAGATTGGACCTCCTGTTAGTTGTTATCAATGAATCGCTTAAACACTTGTGCTTGAGTGAAACAGTAGCTGTGAGACTATGGTTTGAGCTACTTTCCTTGATATTTGTCTTATGATTAACTTCATCTAACTGTATAGTTCACATTTTGTTCTCCTCTTTGTCTAGCTGCATATTTTGTGAAAACAAGTGATAGGTACACATTGCTTCATCTTTCTCATCATGCAATCAATAAATTTTAATGCATACACCTTTGTACATAAACACTGCATGTTTTACCACTTGAGGACAAGTGAGTTGTTCTCTTTTGCTTGAGGACAAGCAAAACTATAAATTTGGGGAAGTTGTTAGTCGATGAATACGACTAACTTTTGTGTATAAAACTTATGTATATTGTATCAAACTTCTCCAATTTATAGTTGTTTTGTAATATTATAAGTACTTTCTGTTAAATATAGGTAATAGATAATTTATAATTTTGTTTTGTGTTTAATAATCAATTTCTCTCAATTTCAGGTTAATTAGGCAAATTGGCAAAAGTGCTATTTTCTCCTTCTCGCTAAGCCAATCTGCTGGCTTAGCGAGCATTGCTAAGTGCGAGGAAGAAGCCAGAAGAAGAAGAGCCGTCAGGTTCACTGAGCGCACCGCTTCAGCTCATCTGCTAAGCGAGAGAAGCGTGCTAAGCCAAAATCCACTTATGCGCGCTAAGCAATTCAGATTTGCGCTAAGCGCGCGAGCACAGACCAACCCACCTATTTAAGCTTGAAATCAGATTTTTTGTTGGGGAGTTTTGGCATTTTTCCTTGAGAATCCTCTGCATGCACGAGAGTCTAGGCTTGGGTTGAAGCTTTTGCATGTTTAGGAAGTTCTAGAGAGAGAAAGGTCCAAGTTCCAAAGAGTTCTGAGAGATTTTGGTGTGTGAAGATTGGTAGAGACGAGTGCTCGAAGCGGAAGCCGTTTTGAGAGCTTGAGATGAGTTTGTGAGTGATTGTGAGATCCTAGAGGTGAAGGAGACTTCCTCACCACTTGTATTTTTGCAATCTTTCATCTTGTTCTTCTCTGTGTTGTAAAGGAGGTTTCCGGACTATGGAAAGCTAAATCATCTGTTGGATCTTCCTTTTAGGTACCTAATGTAAATATATTTCTATCTATGTAATGATGTTTTGTGTGTTCTCTGTGCTATCTGCTTTTCATTCCAATATGCCTTTACCTTGATCACGTAGATGCATGCTTTGTCAGGGTCATTCAACACTGAAAACTGGTCTGATTCTAAATTCCTTGCTAGTACAGGGCTAAGTTGTTGTACTATCACGAGGAATCGGGGTACAAGAACTTAGTTGTGTATGTGTGTCTTAATGCGGTCCTGGTTGAGTTTAGTCTTACAAGAGGAATTTGCGGACGAGGCTTGATCAGGATTAGGCTAGGCTATCATGAGGAATCAGGGTCTAGCAGTCCAGGAGACAACATAGGAATACATGAGCATTGTTAGATAGAGAACATCCGTTTTAGCATCAGGAACCTAATAGGAAGACCAACGCGTTCTCTACTTGTTTTTATACAACATTTCTCTTGTGTGATTTTCTTTCTTTTTGCATTGATAGTTTACATACATGTTCATAACCACAATCATCTTTTCATACCAGACACCTATTTACGGAAATAGCTTGCCAGATAACACAAGTTCCCTGAGAGTTCGATACTCATTTCTTACCATTTTATACTACTTGTGCGATCCGGTACACTTGCCGGCCACGAACAATGCTCATGTGGGGCCTAGCAAAAAAATTTCCTGACCCCAAGTGTTATGGCTATTACTCAAATAGGAATGGAAACAACAACAATAGTGCAACCAGGACAACAACATCAGGAGGAAGAGATGTAAGTCAAAGACCATACCAACTTGTCATCTACATTGAGGCTACTACAAGTGCAAGTTTTTGAGATGTGTCACCATCATGTCCTAGCTCTTCGGCAAGAAAATACCCAACATCGAAGTCTTAATAGAACATGGAAAGTACAACACAAGACATATGTTAGGACCGAAGATGGAAGTCAACTCTTGTTTGCAAACACCTTAAGAAAGCAACTACAACAATACAAAAATCCTTTCCTCCCCAGGATCATGGAAGCTGCCTTCCTAGTGGAAACGCTTGACTATATAAAAATTATGATGACACTAGTGATCCAAATGAACATATTGATGTGTATGTCACCCAAGTTATTTTGTATACCACAAACAACACCATCTTGTGCCGGGTCTTCTCCACTTCACCAAAAAGGCATACCCTCAATTGCTTTATTCAATTATCCCTAAATACCATTTACTCATTTAAAACTGTGGAAACTTGCTTCGGTACCTAATTTCCAGCTAGCCGACCTCACCACTTGTGTAAAACCCCAACAAATCACAACAGAAAGGGAGGGATCCAAAGGATGTGCAAGTATGGGACAATACAATTAAGGATGAGTTAAAGGAATTAATTGCTACTACCTATACAAACAATATGCATATACTTTTTGGTAGCCTATCACATAAGAACTCCTCAGTTAAGCATACTTGGCATGAAGTAGTTATGGGATGGGTGACCTTCTAGGAAGCTTCCCAGAAAGCGTATGGTTTTTAAATCTTTCTCATTTTGAATCATTTTGGCAAGTTTACAAAAAGCTTTGAAGGGTAAAAACAAGCTCCAAGTAAATCTACAATAGTCCTCCATAATCACTAAGGCATAATAGTTCCTTCCTATGCTCATAGTTCTAGAAGGACCAACCAAGTCTAAATGCAAGAGTTCAAGTGGTCTAGAAGTAGATATCATATTTTTATTTTTGAAAGGAACTTTGGATTTCTTTCCTTTTTGAAATGCATCACACAAGCCATCCTTTCACAAACTTAAGCTTAGGAAGTCCCTTAACTAACTCTTTAGAGATAAGTTTGTTTAAATTATTCATGTGAATGTGAGCTACCCATCTATTCCATAGCCAAGAAACATCATCATTACTAGTTAAACATGTCAAGTGTGATGATGAAACACAATCAATATTAAGCATGTAGGTGTTACCTATCTGATTGACAAGAAACTCAATTCGATTGGTGATTGGATTAGAAATAGTGCAACAATCTTTATTAAAAGCAATTTTATAACATTTGTTACATAATTGGCTAATGCTTTAAAGGTTATGCTTCTATCCATCCGCAAACAAAACATTCTTAACAAGGTAGTTAACGAGTTTCCAATGTTAGCTATACCAAGAATTTTGCATTTACTTTGTCCCCATAGGTTACATAGGCTCCCTCCTTTCCTTTCAAAGAGACAAATTTGGTCTTGTCTCCCATCATATGCCTTGAACAACAGCTATCCAAATACCACATAAGTTCCTTGGCTTCAAGGCATACCTAAAAAACAATTTAGAGGGTAGATTTAGGTGCCCAAAAGATTTTGGGTCCTTTTTGGTTAGTAACCTTTGTTGTTCCTTTGGGAACCCATGTATATTTCCTATTTGAAACTCCATATCTCCTAATCACACAATTTTTTGAGGAATGACCCTTATGCATGCAATAGTGACATGTTGCGAATGGGATGTTAGATGTTTTTTCCAAAAATCACACAATTTGATGGAAGTGCCTTGAACATTTCAGATTAGGAGGGGGAAGATGTGGAGATAGTTTTGTCATTATAGGAAGAGTCTCCTAGTGTTTTTTCAAGTTCTTCAATTTTCAATTTTAAACTAGATAACTCTTTTTGACAACTCACTACCTTATCCACATATGTTGGCTTGAGATAATTTCTAAGCCTCTTCATGCATCTCATTGAATCCATCAAAAAGCTTGTCATAGTTTTCATCAAGTTCAGTTTTGGATTTGGAAGAATTTACAATGCTTTCAACTTCACCATCCACCATAAGATAGAAATTTGTGTCTTCTTCATTGCTTGAGTCACTTGAAGTGTTGAAAGATGGAGCATTCAGATTTTATGTGGCCCGGCTTGCCACACTTGAAACACTTAAAGTTAGGGGAGGTTAAGTCATTCTTCTTAAATTTTTCTTGTGCCGGAAGGATCTTCCTTGGGATTCGTATTGTTTAGAAACTTCTTAAACTTTCTAACAAGTAATGTTAGATTCTGACTCTCAGAACCTTCTTTATTTTC
This sequence comes from Glycine soja, assembly GCF_004193775.1. Classification (NCBI taxonomy): domain Eukaryota; kingdom Viridiplantae; phylum Streptophyta; class Magnoliopsida; order Fabales; family Fabaceae; genus Glycine; species Glycine soja. The sequence goes on along the minus strand of NC_041015.1, from coordinate 33,285,866 downwards.
TTCATCACTAGATGGTATGGAGGATTTTTTAGTGTAAAGCTTCTAGTCTACTTCCCCTTAGTAATCGTAGTCATGTCCATTTCATATCCTCTTAATTTCCCAAATAGCTCAGCATGTATGGTAGAGGTAAGATATTTGGACTCATAGATTGTAGTGACCTCAGTTGCCATGTTCTATTGAGGGATGCTAGTATCTTTACATTCAACTCTTCTTCCTTAAACATTTTCCCCTAAGGCCCTTGAGATGATTCACTATATGAGCAAACCTCTTTTGAACATCTCCAATCGTTTCCCCTTGTTGTATCTAAAATGTATCATACTCTTGGATGAGAGAGTTCTTCCTTGCACTTCTAAATTCTAGAGTACCATCATGAGTTACTTGAATTAGATCCCACATCTTCTTCACTATTGTACATGCCAACACCCTGGAAAATTCATCAAAATTTAAGGATGAGTGAATGATATTCATAGCTTTAGAGTCATATTTTGCTCTTCTAATTTCTTCTACAAACCATGATTCAAAGGGTTTCTCTATGATTTTGCCATCAACAACTTGAGATGGAATTGTATAACCATTCACCACCGTATGCCAATTACCTCTATTAACAGATTCCATAAAAAATTTCATTCAAACTTTCCAAAAGGGGTAGTTCATGCAGCCATAACAGAGTGGAGGTCTATTAATGGATGCATATTCTACAAATGGTAATTGATTCCAAGCTATATTCAAAAACTTATGATACAATCTTGATTAATTTTCAAGACTTTATCTCCGATACCAATTGTTGGAATAGTCAAGAATCTAGAAGGGGGTCAAATAGATTCTTTTCAAAACTTTTTACCTAATCATTGTTTAGATTCAATTAAAACATACCCCTTTATGTAATCAAGGTTTTCTAAAAAACTTTGTAAAGAAAGATTATCAAACAATGAATACAAAGACATATGAAAAACAAAGTTTATGGCCCTTTCACATCAATTCCATTACCAAGACTAATTCACAAAAGTAAGGGTTAGAGAAAGAGGGATTCAAACACAGAATTTATACTAGTTCAGTCCTCAGAGGACCTACATCTAGTTGTTCTAAGATCTCTTAGAACTTCCACTATTAGAGAACAAAGTACAAACACTATACATAGGCAATTTCCTAAATTTCTATCTCTCCCTTGAACCCTACAAAAGAAAGAACAAGAGTAGAAACCCTATCAAAAACCCTTGGTAGCCTTAACCAAGATTAAGAAAGTAGAAAGAAATCAGAATTGAATTGGATACACCTTTATATGTAGATCACGACATCTTTAAACTCTTTTATAGATGATCAAGTCATGCTGAAGAATAAATGAAATGCAGAGCAATTCCTTTGGATGACTCTAAAAATATGTTTTCTAAAAGATAAGATCATATCAAGAGTCATTCAGGAGAAAGAACAAGTGAGGGTGTTTATAATTTTATAGCCAAAACATATTTAATCGATTATCAAATATGGTAATCGATAAATTCTTTAAAATCCCTCTTTGTTCTGCATTTCTAGAAATGTGATAATCGATTATCTCATTTCATATAGAACTTGTTAAGCTTATGAGGTTTTGGAATAATCAATTATCAAATGTGGTAATCGATTATTTTGTCGCACATAGAGTTTTTAAAGTTTCCAGTCACAATCTAATCGATTACTAAATGTGGTAATCGATTATCTTGAGCCATAAAGTCTTCCTTCTTCTAAAATTGGCTTTATAATCGTTTACTAAAACTAATAACCAATCAATTTGATGACTTTAACCAAATTTCAAATAGAAGTGACTTATGTTGCTTGTTCTAACACTTTGTAATTGATTACATAACCTTGTAATCGATTATACTATGCTGAACTTGTTGCTTCTAAGTCATCATGTTTGATTCACACTAAGCATGGATGAAGATAAACTAAGACTTAATCTACCACTCATGCCTAGACTAAAAGCATTCAATACAAATGCCATATCTTTTAAAACATGTTTGCATTGTAAAATCATAAAACCAAAATCCAAAGACTAATCTTTGATTCAACAACATTTCTCCTGAACACCATCGTCCACCCACTATCCTCGTCAATGTCCACCTTTATCCATCAATTTGCCTAAGTTGAAAGACACACGTCCAACACTAACTTGGATGGCTTCATGGAGACCTTGGAGCTCTCTACCCCAAACAAGTCATCTCAGAAAAAAAAAAAGCTCAAGAAGAAGATTCCTATTGTATTCTTTAAGAGGAATAAATAGAACTATTGCAAAAAGAGGAACATCATCTATAGAGCTGATGAAGAACCCATCAAAGATAGTTTATTACTATGTCTCCAACTCCTTAGATGAGGTATAATTATCAACATGTTCCCTTTGTTGCTTACAATGCTCTACCTGATGATGCAATAGTTACTTGAACACCTTTATAGACACGACCAGTGTATCCCAACTTGGTCCAGATGCAACCTTATTGGCTTCCTAGTGAAACTCGACAAATTGTGCATCCTCTCCAAGGCAATGAAGGAACTGACAAATCCAATGGGAAGAAAAAGCACAAGGATGCCATGACGTTTATAAGTTGAGACACTTCTTCTTTAAGAAGTAGCATGGATCCTTCTAACGGAAGTCAATCTTTCAAAGTTCAATGGCAAAAAAACATTTTTCTATGGACGCCCATTACAAGATTTCTTCTTGTTAACCCTACAGACACAAAGTTATCTATTGATGAGTTGACTGAGCTAGGCAGGCTTCTTTCTTAGATGTTCATACCAAACCAATACCTATCCTCCAAACTTGCATATCAAAAGGGAAACTAATATCAAGATAATTCCTGATAGAACCTACCCAATGGATCCAAGCTCTACTTTAACGGAGAAATGCCTTGCAGAGGTCAAAAAGTAGAACTTGTTAACCATCCCTGGGATTGGAAGACCTTCTTCAAAGGTAACAACCTTACATGCAAGCTTGATCGTTTTGATACCAAAACCTACTAGAGTTAAACTATCTGGCTTGACATAACTAAAGCCTCTACATTTGGGTCTGATGGAAAAGAAGTTGCAAACCACAAAGATTCCATTAAAGTGTTGCATCCAGTCAAGATGTATCACTTTGATGAAGGAAAAAGATGATGGGTTCATCATAAGACTCATGGCACTCCCAATCATCTTTAACAACACTATGTTTCATTTGAACTAGATGGAGGAAAGGGACTACACTGATCATATGATGCAAGTATATGAACCCCTCAAACTAAAAAGGAAGAAATGGAAAAAGGTTGTACAGGTTGAGCATATTGCTGCACTAGCTAAGGAAGCCACTGCCCAAGTCACTGGAGTACTTGCTGATCTCAACACTATTGGTGCTTTGCAAGAGAATGTTGAAAATGTTACTTCACCAGCAACATCCAATGTTGTTAAGGCTAATGAAGTGTTACCCACTAAAAAATCTACACCTACGTCCACCCAGCAGGAACGCTCAAGTGAAGCCACATCTTTGCAAAAAGGATGCTTCTAATATAGTAGTTGTGTTAACTAGCAGCTTGAACAATCCAAAGGACATTGCTCCTATTAGCTATGTTGCTCCCAATGTCGATGCTCTTTTAGAAGATAGAGTCCATTCACCAACCTATTGTAGATGCTTCTCCAAAACCTTAAACAAACTCAGATGAACATGATTGGAGTTGTTGTCCAACCACCACCACCTGTCCAACAACAAAAGCTTCTTGCTCCTCCACTTGTACCAACATTTGTTTCCACTCCTCAACCACCTCCATCACCAACAACCACCACCTTCTCAACTTGCATCACCCTCTCAAGAGTGGTTGTGATGTTTAATCATCATTTATTTTGGACCCTATGTTTTTCTATTTTCCTATAAATAGAATGTCATGTAATGGAGAACCAAAAGAAGTTGAACATTAATGGATTAAGTGTTTTATTCATTGTGAGAGTTTTCTCTTTGTTCTTGGGTTAATAACTTTATAGTGTTGGTTCTACCAAAAGGTCACGGTTAGGGTCACACTTCTTGCTAACTTCGGTTTTACCGGAAGATCACAGTTAGGTTCAAATTCCACATAATTTCTTTACTTGATTTCAAAACAATTCTATTAGTCAATTCATATCAAGAAGAAGCACTCTTAATAATAGAAGTTGTTTAGTGATCATATGTGTGCATTTGTTAAGAACTCCCCCTGAATGTTGCATACAACAATCCTGATTAAAACATTCAACAACATATATATATATATATATATATATATATATATATATATATATATATATATATATATATATATATATATTTGCTTTGATACATAATTCATAATCATGCATGAGCTTACTATCTCTTATAATCACATGATTTTTTTATCTTATTCAAAATTTATATGGTTTGTCATCATCAAAAAGGGATAGATTGCTAAGTCTGGATGGTACATTATGTTATAACTAGATGATCCACCCACACCCTATGTTTCAATGATTACAAATATAAAAATTATTGATGGATTAATGCTTTATTCTTTAGTGAATAGGACTTACTAAATATTTTACCACACATGGTAATTAACATCTATTATATGCTCATTATTAGTTGTTGTCCATTCACTCACTAAAACTTGTTTTTTTCATAAAGAGTTATATCCAGTGTCCAATGCCTTGTTATAAACATGTGTCCAAGAAGTTGTGAAAACCAATGTCCAGATACTATGTCCTTTTATTTGTGTCCAATGGCCTTATTCACTTACACAAAATCTTTTAAATTATGTATAAGTGGCGTCCAATCATGTACTAGACTTATGTTAGCTGAAAAGGGAAGTACACAAACTTAAATTTCTTAAATTCATTTTGCCTCTCCTATTTTGAATTGCTAACATTTGGATTTCAAGTATGAAAGGACAGAAAAGAAGAAATCTAATGGAATATTCATCTAAGTAGTTAGCGCTATGGAGGAAAAAGCACATGTTGTTGTTTGTACTTTTATTTCTTCTCTTTCCATAATGCAATGCCTCTAGCTGTGAGACAATGATTATATTAAGGCAAGCGCAATTCCCATAATGGATCTCTTCTCTGAAATCTATAAAAGGTAACTCAACCTCTGCCACTCAATACGAGAAGACAAGAGAAAAACGAACAAGTGATTTTGAAGTGATATTTTTGACAATTCATTAGACGATATATTTTTGTGTTTAAGTTGTTTATCCTTTTCTTAGCAATGTTAGTACACATTATTCTGGATCTGGCTTCTCTGTTGAATTGTCTCCAATGGGTCCTGCCCTCTATTCTTTTGATAGTTTGGGAAGTTGGCCTCTCGAAACCAATAGGAGAATTGTTGCATATACAATTTTTAGTCTTGAAGTTTCTTCTGTTGCTCAATATCTTCTTCTGAGATGGGCTTACTTCCTTCTTCAATAGCAATATCAAGCACTATGTGTCCCTTAATTTTCTCTTATTTTACTTTGAAATCAATATTGACAGGACATATACCTTCAATTTTGACTAACCTCAGTATTAGTCATTTCCTTATCAACTTCAGTATTGATGCCTTTTTCTCTTTGATTGAATTGAGTATCTATCTTTTTGATAATATCTTGACTAACCTCAGTATTAGTCTTCATATTATCAACCTCAAAATTGATATCAGTATTTCCTTTATCAAACTCAGTATCGATATCCTCATGCACTCTGCTTATAATGTTGACTTTTGTATCCAAAACTTGATTTTCATTGAATTCATCATCTACGACCATAGAGACTGCCTCCATTTTATTTTCGGCTATGTAATCTGAAATTTAAACTAGAAAGCTTGAATATACTTTCTCATTAGTCATTCTATCAAATATAAGGCAACTTCTTCTTCGGCCAAAGTGGTCAACTGAAAACCTGGATTAGGACTCCACCAAAATAATTGTGGATTCTCCTCTCTTTGATTCACAAAATAAGATTCACAAATCTCCAATGGTGTTATCAGAGCCATCGTTCTTTCATGTTTTTCAGCAATAGACACATAATGATGCAATCCTCCCTAGGAAGGGACCAGTCACTAGAACCATGAGCAAAAGGCTCTAAGAGGATTGGGCTAGAGCTGCTGAAGAAGGTCCTAGGGTTCTCATGAACCTCAGGGTAGATTTATGAGCCCATGGGCCAAGGTTGGGTCCAATTATCTTTGTACATATTAGACTAGGATGTCATTATATTTGGTCCTTATATTTAGGGCTCCATATTGTAGGTAGGGTACCCTAGAAATATAGGATTTTTCAGCCCTTGTATTTTAGGGCACCTAGACTAGTTTTTGTATTAGGGGTAGTTTTGTAATTTCACATGCACTAAGTGAATATTTGATGTGTGTGGTTGGAAATAAATTTAATTGAATTGGTAGAAGCCCAATCCAATTAAATTTTAGAGGGGGAGGAGAGCATTTATTTACTACACCCCATTGGCACATCATATAGTCACACTTTGTGCATGTCCTTCATGCTTTACATGCCTCATGACACCTAAGCACACTTAGTGGAGAATCTTGGAATTGATCTTGGATTAGTGGGCTGAACCATAACTAAAATTCACTAATCATAATTAGTGAAATTTTGGCTCCAAAGTTTGGCTCCACAAATTCAATTTCAAATTCAAGTGAAATTTGAATTGAAATTCAAATTTCCCTCCAATTTTGTGTAACACTTAGGCTATAAATAGAGGTCATGTGTGTGCATTTTTTTCAACTTTGATCATTTGAATATTAAACTTCAGATTTCAGAGCTCTTTTAGAGCACAAAATTTCGTGCTCTTCTCTTCCTCTCCCTTCATTCATCTTCTTCTTCCTCCAAGCTCTTATCCATGGCCTTCTATGGTGGTGAGCTTCTTCTAGACTCATCTTCTCCTTGAAGTGGCGTCTCCTCTCTCTCTTCCTTCTCCATTCCGCTGCCATTCATCTTCCAAGAAGAAAAGGAATCCATTGATGAAGAAGATCCTAGGCCTACAAGCTCCAATGGAGCTTACATCATGTGGTATTAAGAGCATCTTCATCTAGGTGGTGTTCTTTTGCTTCCTCTATCTTTTTGTTCGGTGAATTCTCTTTAATTCCTTGTTCTTCATCTTATTCTCCATGTATATCCTCCATTGTCTTGTGTTTTGGTGCTGTTTAGAGTAGATTAAAAAAAATTAACCGATTAAATCTTAGATCTACACTTGTTCTTGCATTTCTATGGTTCAAATTTTGTAGATCTACTCTTGAATCATGTTTTTGTGTTAATTTTAGGTTCTATCATTTTTCATTCATAATATTCTTGTGTTGAACCTTAGATCTAAATGTTCTTCCAAAATATTGATTAAAAAAAACACAAAAATCTAAGTGTAAATCACTTAATCCATGTTGTCTTAGAGTCATGTTTAGTCATAGTAATTGTCACATTATGTTCTAAGTTTGTGTTGAATTTTTATTTTGTTGATTGAATTCTAGATACATTTGTTCATGTATTCTTGTCATTCTTAGCCTATCTTTTGAATTTTTAGTCTAATTCATGCATGTTATTTAGTTCATAACATGTTCTAAATCAATTCCTAGAAGTAGTCTTGTTGTTGAACTCTTTTTTTTGTTTTCTAAGTTTCCTACATGATGCCTATGATGAAGTTAAGTTGTGGTGCTGAGTTGTGGCTGGATTTGTGAATCAAATAAGTCTTAAGCTCTCTTGAATTGTGTTATTCAAGATAATTGAGCATAAGCAAACACAAATTGTAACTATCCAAGCCTTAAGCAACATAAACACTACTCTTGATTTCTAGGTTGAAATAGCTGGTGCTGGCAGCTTGAACATACGAAATTGTATAAATTACTGGGAATTGGTCACTACGTGTTTTGAGCTGAAATTTTTACTGAATTTTCTAGACATCTGTAACAAAATTAAAAAAAAAGAACCAAGCAATTTGGATTAAAGGAAAAAATAATAAAAATCACACAATTTGGCAGAAAAATCAGTGTCCAGGAAAAACAAAATGAAAGGGAAGTGTGCTTGTTGTTTTGGCTCAAAATTTGTTCTATAATTGGTGCCTATTTTATACCAATCCTAGTTCTGAAATTTAAATTGAAAATTATTGTGAAAACAAGTGCCAAAACTAGAGGTTTCTCGAGTCTTTTTTTTTAGTTTTTTTTACTCTACTCTAGAGCCATTCTAGGTTTCTCTTTGAGTCCTAGCTTGCTTTTGTGTGCTTTTCATTGCTTTAATTGTTGAATAATCCTTGAAAATTTGTCTTGTTAAAACTATATTGGTTTAGCTTTCTTTTGTTTTTTGGTCTTTGGTTATTGCTTGTCTCTTTGTTTCCTTGCTTGTGAGTTGCCATATAGGGAATTGGAAAGGAGGATTGGTGCCATATCTTGAAGAATTTGAGTCAAGAAGCAAGGGAGCAACCACCTTAAGAGCTATTGGACTAAGAAGCACTCCAAATTGAGTGAAACACTAAAGAGAGAATAGCCACCACAATTGAGGACTTTTTTCTTTGTAATTTTGTAATTGGCAATTTGCTTTGCTTTCAAATTTTGTAACAAAAAAGGTCTTTCATTGGAAGTAAGTTGGGAGCCTCCGCTAGGTCACCCTACTTCCATTTGTGTGTAATAATTTTAGGAAATTTTCCCTTAGGATAGTGAGTGTTTTGTTAGGAACCTTAAATGAGGTCATCCAAACACTCTTAGGATCCGCCTAGTTTGCATTTCTTGCACTTTAATTTCTTGCTTACTTTCATAGCTTATTTCCTTTACTCTCCATTGTCAAACCTCCAAGGTAGCTTGCCTTTTACCAATTAGTTTTTACCTTATCTTTCACACCTCTTTTAGTGTTTATTTTGGCTAGTTTCAACCATAGTTTCTTTTACCTTTTGTTTTCAAACCCCCAACAAGAAAGAACCATAACTTAGGAACCAACATGAGTCTTCATTTTTCGTCTAGTGTTAATGGTGAGGGTTCAACTCCTAAGAACCCCTTGTATAAGATATTAGATGAGTTGAGATCCCTTAAGTTGTGGAAAGAAAAACAAGAGAGAAAAGAAAAAGGTAAAAAAGGAGTGGAAGAAATAAGTCAAGATGAAAGAGAGAAAATAAAAGAGGAAGAAAGAAGAAAAATAATGAAAGAAATGAAAAGAAAAAAACATGCCTTCTTTAGTAGTCATGAATCTTGCAAGAGTTTAAGTGAAGAACTTAGCGACTATTATAGAGGGCGCCATAGTTCACATACTAAACATCACTCCCAAAGAAGAGAAAAGGATAGAAGGCCTCAAGAGGTTAACATTAGCCTCCCATATTTCCATTGAAAAGATAATGTTGAGGCCTACTTAGATTGGGAAATGAAGGTTGAACAACTCTTTGCTTGCCATCATATTAGCGAAGAGAGAAAAGTTCCATTGGCTACCCTTAGCTTTCAAGGGTATGCCCTCTATTGGTGGACTTCCCTTGTTAGGTGTCATACCCTAATTTCGTCCGGGGACCTTTGCTTGATGACATGCGACCTTTCTTTGGTCCTTGTGAGGTGTGAAATTCTGATACCAATCCCAGATGTCGTACAGGATGTCACGACATCATGCTTCAGAACATGCAGATTATATCTGAGTGTATGAACAGATTAAACAAATAAATAACACAAGAGAATTGTTAACCCAGTTCGGTGCAACCTCACCTACATCTGGGGGCTACCAAGCCAGGGAGGAAATCCACTAAAATAGTGTTAGTTCAAGGTCTAACAGCCACTGTTTACAACCTTCTCACCTAACCACTACCCGTGCAACCTCTACCTAAGAGCCACTCTTAGATATGAGAACCCCTCTCACTCCCTCTCAAACACTCTCCCGTGTTTACAATTAAATCAAGGACACTCCAGAGATTGCTCTCTGAACAAAAGAGATCAACTCTACACACTAGAGATCAACTCTACACACTCAGGTCCAACACTTGATGTTAGGATAACATCAAGGTGGCTCACAAAACACTCAAGTCCCAAAACTCACAAAATAACTCTTCAATCCCGGACTTGGTACAGAACTCGTGCAGCCTCCATGTTTTTATAGCAGTGTGTGTATCTGGGCTGCAACATCTTGTGCTGGATGAGATCTATCATTATCCTGAAAAATCTGCACTTAAAGAACTAAAAGATACAGTTTGATCTTTTAGTTTTTATCTCTAATCTTTAATCCCTGAACGAACTCTTTTAGTTTGTAATTCAAACTTTAATTATCTTTTAATTCGTTCCTAAAGATAGATCATCTAATCTTTTGCTAACTGCACAATAATCTGTTAAAGATATAACAGATTTATGTGTCCAGTATTTTCGGGCAAGATGTCCTGGACATCGTATCCGACATCGTGGATCCTGCAGCTTCAATTCTTTTATCTTGCCTTGTGCATTTTCGGGCAGGATGTCCTGGACATTGTATCCGACATCGTGGATCCTGCAGCTTCAATTCTTCATTTGACATTTTATCTTGCCTTGTGCATTGTGCAGCCCGATCTGATTCCTTGACATAACGTTGGACATCATGTGCAGCAACTCCAGCTTTCCTTCATTGTCTAAGTGCTTATGTTTTAACAAAATCTTAGCCAATCTTTTAAAGCTTAGTAAAGCTAAGCACTAACAAGGTGCTTGGTACCCATCATTAGGCAATTTGTGAAATTCCAGGACATGCCGGAAAACCAAAAAAATATTGATGCACAATCCGTAAGTTTCCGTGACACACCGGAAATCCAATGGAAGCATCGTTGCATAATTAAGTGAGGTTCCGTAACATTCCGTAAGTCAAAAGAGGGATGATTATGTAATCCGCAAGGTTCCGTGACATTACGGAAAGAAAACAAGTATCGTTACGAAATTCGTAAGTTTCCGTAACTTTATGAAAAAAGAATCACCAAAAAACAGTAGAGGGGGGTGTACTTAGTAAAAATGGGGGTGCAAATAGCACCCAGGCCCACTTGGGCCCTCCAGAATATTCCTCCAGAAGGCTGTTGCTTCTGGAGGAAGCAACCTGGCTCGCCTGGGCGAGCTGGGCGGCAACCACCTCCCCTATTTTGCTATAAATAGGGGAGGAAGTGAAGAAGAAAGGGGTTCAGCCCCCTTAGGCACTTTTCTCTCTTTCGAATTTGCTTGGAAAAATTGTTTCCGTGAAGAAAATCTAAGCCGAGGCGCTTCCGAAATGTTTCCGTAACGTTTTCCGTGAGGAATTTCGCAAAGGTTTCAACCGTTCTTCGACGTTCTTCATCCGTTCTTCATCGTTCTTCGATCTTCAACGGGTAAGTACCTCGAACTAAGCTTTTCGATTCATTCTATGTACCCGTAGTGGTCTACATTGTGTTTCGTGCATTTTTATTCTCATTTTGTTTACTTTTTATACCCCCTCTTGACGTGCTTAAGCCATTTTACTTAAGTCATTTCTCGCTTAACTTAAAAATAAAATAAATTTCCACCGAACGTTTGAATTGTATTATCCGTTAACTTCGGTTAAAATAAATTCCGACCGTTCGGTCGTGCCGTAACCACGTTGGAAATCAAAAAAGAGGTAAAAAATAATATAATAATCAAAAAAACATCTTTTAGTAAAATAAAGCGGAAAATCAATCGGACGTTTTCTCTTTGGGATTTCTCATTCTTAATCGAATTGATTAATAACTAAAGTGAAACTAAGGCTAAAATCAACTCGCCTAGTCAAGCTCGTCCACAAAAATAGGCTTTTGAAGTTTGTCATTTCAATTTCTCACTAAGTAAAATGGATCATTTTTAAGGTCTAACGCCTTAAAATGATCACCACTTAAGTAAAAAAGAATCGCTTGATAAGAAAGAACTACGTAGGTCTGATTTTCTCATCCCAAATTGAGGAATACGTAGGAGCAAAGGGAAATACCCTTGTCGACCACAAAAAGAGAAAATATAAAAAGGGTATAAAGGATATAGAGACATAAAAAGGGAACATAAAAAATCAAAGTCATGTTTGCACATTCGATTAAAGGCTGTCGTTCCTTGGGACAGACGTGTGGGGTGCTAATACCTTCCCCGTGCGTAAATACAACTCCCGAACCTTTCACTTAAAAGTTTGTAGATCGCGTCTTTTCCGGTTTTTCCGACATTTTCCTCAAATAAACGTTGGTGGCGACTCCGTGCGTATTCCTTTCGTGGAACACGCATCCCGCGAGTCACTCGTCGCCCTCCCGCCGAAGGGTAGGTTGCGACAGTTGGCGACTCCACTGGGGACTGTTTTTAGAGAGTTAGGCCATTTAATTTTGTGCAATGTTTTACCGTGACTTACCCCTTTGTTGGTTTCCTTCCATTATGTTCTTGTGTATATAAACTCTTTGTTGCTTTTAGTGCGTTTTAAAATGTATGCATGAAGTAAATATTTATTCATTTGATGCACACAAACACCAACACTATTTGCACACACTGTGAGCGAAAAAGGGCCCTATACCCGGGTTCATGGGAGCATAAGGAGTGGAGGTGAATCTGTGATCATGCTAGGTCTCCGACTTGCTTGATTATAGTGAACCCTCATCTAGAGCTTTTCTCTTTGAAAACTTATTGTTGCTAGTAGTCCCTACTGCTGCAATATGTTCTTCGAAGGGGATGATACCTCTAGAAACCATTAAGAGAGATATAACTACCTTGGGGATTATTGCTAAAAGCCTAGTTAGTTCTCTCCCTTATAGGTCCCTTAAATAGGGGCACGGAGCAAACACGCTGCGTGCCATTTTTCACACTGCCATGCATGAGTATCATATACCCTTTTGCTTATGTTCGGTAAATATTGTCATACTGTGTACATTCCCGCATTGTGTCTTTTGCATAGGCATTGCATATGGGTTCTGTCTTGATCCCTTCTGTAAATAAACCAACGGAGGGTCCGTGTCGCCTTCTTAAAAACGTGCGTTGGGGCATTTTGCTACCCCTAGACGTCGTATCTAAGAAGGGGACAAATTCCCCGGACCCCCCGCATTCCATCATGCATTCATCCATCCCACCCATGAGATATCGGAGTTTTGATTTGCACCAGCTTTTCTCTCACTTTAGTAAGCATGGGAACAAATCAAACCGGCAAGAGGTTCTACCAAGTCAAGGTCAAAAGCCTAGATACCACCAGCATCAAGGAATTAGGGCGGTTGATGGAACCCCTCCAAATGCAAACCTTCCGCAAGACTTACGGAAAGATCTTAGAGTTGACCATAGCAGAGGTGTCCATAGAAGCCATTGTATCACTTACCCAATACTACGACCAGCCTTTGAGGTGCTTCACATTCGGAGACTTCCAATTAGTACCAACCATTGAAGAATTTGAGGAAATTCTAGGATGTCCTCTCGAGGGAAGAAAACCATACCTTTCCTCCGGGTGTCTCCCCTCTTTGAGCAGAATTGCAACTGTGGTCAAGGATTCAGCAAGAGGTTTGGACCGCATAAAACAGACTCGCAACGGCATAGCGGGCCTACCACAGAAGTACCTAGAAGACAAGGCGAGTGGTATGGCCAATCAAGGAGACTGGGTCCCGTTTATGGATGTGTTAGCTTTGCTAATTTTTGGGGTCGTCCTCTTTCCAAACGTGGAAGGTTTGGTGGACCTAGCAGCAATCGACGCTTTCCTTGCCTACCACCATAGCAAGGAAAGTCCAGTGGTAGCTGTCTTGGCAGATCTATTTGACACATTTGACCGAAGGTGCGAAAAGAGTAGCGCACGGATCATCTGTTGCTTACCCGCCCTCTGTGTTTGGTTGGTTTCGCACTTGTTCCAACAAGACACAAGACATCCATGTCCGCTCCTGAGCCATCGCTCGTGTACTAAAAAGAGGAGAATAGATTGGGACCAGCTCTTGGCCGGGATAGGAGGTAGAACAATCAGTTGGTTCCCCCGATGGAAGGAAGGAAAAGAAGGAGTCCTTTTCTCATGTGGAAGATACCCAAACATTCCGCTGGTAGGAACGAGGGGTTGTATTAACTACAATCCCGCGCTCGCTATAAGACAACTAGGGTACCCCATGAAGGGAGCACCGACGGAAGAAAGCATGTCTCCTTTCCTTGTGAGGGATCTCGGCGCACAAAATTCCAAGACTATACAAAGAATCCATGAGGCATGGGAAACCCCGTTAAGGAAAGATCAAGAGCTTAGAGGCATTCGTAATGGCATCATTGGTGGGTACCACGAATGGCTGAAAGTTCATATACGAGGTTTAGATTGGCTCGCCAAGTTAAAAGTCGTCAGCGAAGAGAATTTTGAAGCACCGGAAGAGGACGAAGAAGTCCAAGCTCTCAAAAGCGAGTTAGGAAAGGCAAAACTTGCCAAGGAGAAGTTCAAGTTGGCCGCTACACACGTTCGGAAGGAGTGTGCCGGGTTACGGGAAGAGAATGCAATTACCGCAAGAGCCCTTGAACAAGAGACCAAGAGGGCTCGCAAGGAAGAGTATGGCCGGAACAAATTTCGCGGAGCTCTATGGGGTAGCAATAGTGAACTCAAGTTGCGAAGGGAAGAAAGGGACCGGTCGCGAGCACATAGCATGGTTTTGAAAGAGGAGTTAGTTGCCTGTTCAAGGTCCAAAAGAAGCTTGTCTCAGCGCTTATGCGAGACGGAGACCAACATGCTAGCTATCATCGCCAAGTACCAAGAAGAGTTAGGTCTAGCCGCGGCCCACGAGCATAGGATTGCGGACGAATATGCCCAAGTATACGTGGAAAAAGAGGCTAGAGGAAGGGTGATCGACTCTTTACACCAAGAGGCAACCATGTGGATGGATCGGTTTGCTCTTACCTTGAACGGGAGTCAAGAACTTCCCCGATTGTTAGCCAAGGCCAAAGCGATGGCAGACACCTATTCCGCCCCCGAGGAGATTCACGGGCTTCTCGGCTATTGTCAGCATATGATAGACTTAATGGCCCACATAATTAGAAATCGTTAGGAAACTTGTATGGTCTCTCAGACCTTGACTAGATATGACTTCCTTTTTGAAATAAAATGAGTTGGTCCCATGTTTCTACTCCAAAAAACTTGTGCAAATCAAATCACTCCTACGTTTCATCTCTAGCATGCATTTTCTTTCTTTACCCACTCCTCATGTTTGGTTTTTTTAGGGAAAAACACCATAACTAAACGCGCCGCAAGGGATCCTTATCGCACCAGATCAAATCTAGAACGATGGGTGATCAAGAGGAGACGCAGGAACAGATGAAAGCCGACATGTCGGCTCTGAAAGAACAAATGGCCTCCATGATGGAGGCCATGTTAAGTATGAAGCAGCTCATAGAGAAGAACGCGGCCACCGCCGCCGCTGTCAGTTCGGCTGCCGAAGCAGACCCGACTCTCTTGGCAACTACGCACCATCCTCCCTCAAACATAGTAGGACGGGGAAGGGACACACTGGGGCACGATGGCAGCCCTCACCTGGGATACAACCGAGCAGCTTACCCTTATGGATTGCCGCCCAACTATTCACCACCCGTCTTGCAAGAAGATGCGGGCCACATTGCTTCTCCCGTCCATGAAAGAGAGCCTCCTCAGCAGCCCGACGAAGTCCACAAAGACCCTCAAGATTATGCTCGAAGGGATGTCGAGTTCTATCCCCCGATCCCCGAAGGGCCGGCACCAGGCACGTTGCCTCAACCCAACATCGCAGCATCACCAATAGTTTTGTCCACGGAAGGGCCGCCCCCAGCAACTGAAGAAAGGAGGAAGCTCGATCTCCTTGAGGAAAGATTGAGGGCTGTGGAAGGATTTGGGGACTATCCGTTCGCAGACATGACGGATCTTTGCTTAGTACCCGATGTTGTTATTCCCCCGAAGTTCAAAGTGCCGGACTTCGACAAGTATAAAGGGACAACTTGTCCCAAAAACCATCTCAAAATGTACTGCCGTAAGATGGGCGCCCACTCTAAAGATGAAAAGCTGTTGATACACTTCTTTCAGGATAGCTTGGCCGGAGCTGCGGTAGTGTGGTACACTAATTTGGAAGCTTCCCGTATCCGTACTTGGAAGGATCTGATTACCGCCTTCCTAAGGCAGTATCAGTACAATTCTGATATGGCTCCTGACCGTACTCAACTGCAGAATATGTTCAAGAAAGAGGGTGAAACCTTTAAAGAATATGCGCAGCGATGGAGGGATTTGGCGGCACAAGTAGCTCCTCCCATGGTTGAGAGAGAGATGATCACCATGATGGTAGACACTCTGCCAGTGTTCTACTATGAGAAGCTAGTAGGTTACATGCCGTCCAGCTTTGCGGATCTGGTGTTTGCCGGGGAAAGAATCGAGGTTGGATTGAAAAGAGGAAAGTTTGATTACGTTTCCTCCACAAACGCGAATGCCAAAAGAATCGGGGCAACAGGGGCAAAAAGGAAGGAGGGAGATGCCCATGCCGTCTCTTCAACACCCGCGTGGGTCAAAACCCAGCAAACACCTCATGGTACCCATCAGTACACGCAACATCACCCAAGCTTCTCGGCTCATACTGGGAATACCTCTAGTTCAACACCCGTGCAACCTAAGGCACCCACCCAGAGGGAAGCTCCCCAAGTTCCAACTCCGAACACGACTCGACCGGCCGGTAATTCCAACACGACAAGGAACTTCCCTCCGAGGCCATTTCCGGAATTCACCCCACTCCCAATGACGTACGAAGATCTTCTGCCATCCCTCATCGCCAATCATTTGGCCGTGGTAACTCCCGGAAGGGTCCTCGAACCCCCTTTCCCGAAGTGGTATGACCCTAACGCAACTTGCAAGTACCATGGGGGTGTCCCGGGGCATTCCGTCGAAAAATGCTTGGCCCTTAAATACAAGGTCCAACATTTAATGGATGCCGGATGGCTGACTTTCCAAGAGGATCGGCCCAATGTGAGAACCAACCCGCTCGCCAATCATGGAGGGGGAGCAGTTAATGCAGTTGAATCCGGTAGGCCGCACAGGTCTAAACCTTTCAGGGATGTGGCAACCCCTAGGAGGTTTATCTTTGAGGCCCTACAAAAAGGAGGTGTGATTCCCCATAGTGGGTATAAGGAGGATTCCTGTCTGCTACATTCCGGCGAGATGCATGACATGGAGACGTGTTTGGAAGTAGAGGAATTGTTACAGCGGATGATAGATCAAGGTCGACTGGAAGTCGGCATTGAAGGAAAAGAAGAGCAGCATATATGCATGCAATCTACGGAGGGGAGCGGTGTTGCGAAGCCCAAACCCTTAGTGATATACTTCACTAAAAGCGCAGCTTCGCAAAAGCCCGGACACCCCTTAATAGCCAAACCTGTTCCTTTCCCGTACCAAAATAGTCACGCGGTCCCGTGGAGATATACACCTCTGGGGAAGAAGGAAGAAGAAGCCACTGACGTCAGCTCGCTGTCAGCTAAAGTAACAAATATCACGGGACTGAGTGGTGTGACCCGTAGTGGTCGTGTGTTCGCACCTCCGGACCTACCAGTCCAACCCGCCGACGTCAAGGGAAAAGGAAAAGTGGTGGAGGAACAAGATGGCGAAGCACCCCACGCTTCGAATAAAGATATTCTAGCAAAGGGGCCCCCGGAGAAAAAGGATGGTAGAAAGGAGGTGTCGCTGGAGGAAGCCAGCGAGTTCCTTCGGATAATTCAGCAGAGCGAATTCAAGGTTATCGAACAGCTCAACAAAACCCCGGCTAGGGTCTCGCTGTTGGAGTTACTTATGAGCTCCAAGCCTCATCGGGCTCTGCTAGTAAAAGTGCTGAACGAGGCTCACGTGGCCCAAGATATCTCGGTAGAAGGTTTCGGAGGGCTGGTCAACAATATCACTGCCAACAACTATCTTGCCTTCGCCGAAGAAGAAATCCCCGCCGAGGGGAGAGGGCATAATAAGGCTTTACACGTATCAGTCAAGTGTATGGACCATATCGTAGCCAAGGTGCTCATCGATAATGGTTCCAGTTTAAACGTGATGCCTAAGAGCACTTTGGAGAAGTTACCATTCAATGCTTCCCACTTAAAACCAAGTTCAATGGTGGTTCGGGCCTTCGACGGCACTCGCCGAGAGGTTAGGGGAGAGATCGATCTCCCAGTACAAATAGGCCCTCACACCTGTCAAGTCACCTTCCAAATAATGGATATTAACCCCCCCTACAGCTGCCTGTTGGGGCGCCCGTGGATCCACTCAGTGGGAGTTGTGCCTTCTACACTCCACCAAAAGCTGAAATTCGTAGTGGAGGGGCACTTGGTCATCGTGTCAGGCGAGGAAGATATCTTGGTAAGCTGCCCATCCTCCATGCCTTATGTGGAAGCCGCAGAAGAATCGTTAGAAACTGCTTTCCAGTCTTTTGAGGTGGTCAGCATTTCCTCCGTGGACTCCCTCTTTGGGCAGCCTTGTCTGTCCGATGCAGCGGTAATGATGGCCCGAGTTATGTTGGGGAACGGCTATGAACCCGGGATGGGTTTAGGCAAAAACAACGGCGGCATAACTAGCCTGATAAATACCCAAGAAAATCGTGGGAAGTATGGTTTAGGCTATAAGCCCACTCAGGCGGACATGAAAAGAAGCATCGCGGGAAGGAAGAACAGTGGTCAAAGCTCGCGTTAGAGACAAGAAAGTGAAGGAAGCCCGCCCTGCCACATAAGTAGAAGCTTTATAAGCGCAGGTCTGGGAGACAAAGGTCAAGCGTTCGTGATATGCGAGGATGATATTCCGAGTACTTTGGATTTGGTACGACCATGCCCTCCTGATTTCCAGCTGGGAAATTGGCGAGTGGAGGAACGCCCCGGCATTTACGCAACGAGCATAATGTAAACCTTTACGGTTTTAAAAGCTCTATAGTTGGGCCTAGGCTTTAGAGTTTTTCCTTTTGTTAAGGCTTTGTGTCTTTTGTTTTTGAATTTATAATACAAGGATCTTTCTTCATCTGTTCCTGGTCTCTACCCATTCTCATTCATTTGCATGTTTACTTCTTTTTCTGAAACGGCAGATCCGATGACGAGTCCCCCGAAGGTACTAATACCTGGGACCCGCCTATCGACTTCGAGCGAGAAATGAATCAAACGGAAGATGAAGGAAATGAGGATGTGGGACTTCCCCCAGAACTAGAAAGAATGGTCGCCCATGAGGACCAAGAAACGGGGCCTCATCAAGAAGAAACAGAGCTAGTAGACTTAGGAATTGGCAGTGGAAAGAGGGAAGTAAAGATAGGTACAGGTATTACCGCACCTATCCGTGAAGAATTAATAATCCTGCTAAAAGACTACCAAGACATCTTTGCTTGGTCATACCAAGATATGCCCGGTTTGAGTTCTGACATTGTACAGCACCGATTACCTCTAAATCCCGAGTGTTCCCCGGTAAAACAGAAACTGAGGAGGATGAAGCTCGAAACATCCTTGAAGATAAAAGAAGAAGTGAAGAAGCAATTTGACGCTGGATTTCTGGCCGTCGCTCGGTATCCAGAATGGGTTGCCAACATCGTACCAGTTCCTAAAAAAGATGGGAAAGTACGAATGTGTGTAGATTATCGGGACCTGAATCGGGCCAGTCCCAAGGACAATTTTCCTTTACCACACATCGATATCCTCGTAGATAACACGGCCAATTTCGCTTTATTTTCCTTCATGGACAGTTTCTCTGGTTACAATCAGATAAAGATGGCGCCCGAGGATATGGAAAAGACTACTTTCGTCACCCTGTGGGGAACGTTCTGTTACAAGGTGATGTCCTTTGGACTCAAGAATGCCGGGGCAACTTATCAACGGGCCATGGTAGCTTTGTTCCATGATATGATGCATCAAGAGATCGAGGTCTACGTGGACGACATAATTGCTAAATCTAAATCCGAGGAAGAACACCTTGTCAACCTGCAGAAATTGTTCGAAAGGCTTAAGAAATATCAATTAAGGTTGAACCCCGCTAAGTGTACCTTCGGGGTCAAATCAGGGAAATTGCTTGGTTTCATTGTAAGCCAGAAAGGGATAGAGGTAGACCCCGAAAAAGTGAAGGCTATCCTTGAGATGCCAGAACCCCGTACAGAGAGGCAAGTCCGAGGTTTCCTGGGGCGCTTGAATTATATTGCCAGATTCATATCGCAGCTCACCGCCATTTGTGAGCCGTTGTTTAAACTCTTGCGCAAAAACCAAACTGATCGGTGGAATGAGGATTGCCAAGAGGCTTTTGGAAGGATCAAAAAGTGCCTAATGAATCCTCCCGTGCTTATGCCACCAGTACCTAGAAGGCCTCTCATTTTGTACATGACAATCTTGGACGAGTCAATGGGGTGTATGCTGGGGCAACATGACGAATCCGGGAAGAAAGAGCGCGCTGTTTACTACCTAAGTAAGAAGTTCACGACCTGTGAGATGAATTACTCCTTGCTCGAAAGAACGTGTTGTGCTTTAGTATGGGCATCCCATCGCCTAAGGCAGTACATGCTGAGCCATACTACCTGGTTGATATCCAAAATGGACCCGGTTAAGTACATCTTTGAAAAGCCAGCTCTCACAGGACGAATCGCCCAGTGGCAAGTCTTGCTATCTGAGTTTGATATAGTCTACGTCACCCAAAAGGCGATAAAAGGAAGCGCTTTGGCAGATTATTTGGCTCAACAGCCTCTTAACGACTACCAGCCCATGCATCCGGAATTCCCGGATGAGGACATCATGGCCTTGTTCGAGGAAAAGTTGGACGAAGATCGGGACAAATGGACTGTATGGTTTGACGGAGCGTCAAACATTCTAGGTCATGGCGTTGGGGCAGTGTTGGTCTCTCCGGACAATCAATGTGTACCTTTCACAGCCAGGCTAGGATTCGACTGCACCAACAACATGGCCGAATATGAAGCATGTGCCCTAGCCGTCCAGGCAGCAATTGACTCCAATGTCAAACTACTCAAGGTGTACGGCGACTCAGCGTTGGTAATCCATCAGCTGAGAGGGGAATGGGAAACTAGAGATCCCAAGCTGATACCCTACAAAGCCTATATCAAGGAATTGGCTAAGACTTTCGATGAGATCTCCTTCCATCATGTTCCCCGCGAGGAAAATCAAATGGCGGATTCACTTGCTACGTTGGTGTCTATGTTCCAGCTAACACCGCACGGGGATCTACCCTACATTGAATTTTGGTGTCGTGGCAAACCCGCACATTGTTGCCAAGTGGAAGAGGAACGGGACGGAAAGCCTTGGTATTTCGACATCAAGCGATATGTCGTAAGCAAAGAATACCCACCAGAGATTGCCGACAACGATAAAAGGACATTGAGGAGGTTGGCAGCCAGTTTCTTCATGAGCGGAAGCATACTGTATAAAAGAAATCACGACATGACACTCCTGCGGTGTGTGGATGCCAAGGAGGCAAATCACATGATCGAAGAAGTCCATGAGGGCTCGTTTGGAACGCACGCCAACGGACATGCTATGGCCAGGAAGATCCTAAGAGCAGGTTATTACTGGCTTACCATGGAAAGTGATTGTTGTGTCCATGTGAGGAAATGCCACAAATGTCAAGCATTCTCAGATAATGTCAATGCCCCACCACACCCTCTGAATGTCATGTCCACCCCTTGGCCTTTCTCCATGTGGGGAATAGATGTCATCGGGGCCATCGAGCCCAAGGCCTCGAATGGTCATCGCTTCATCCTCGTAGCGATAGATTATTTCACCAAGTGGGTCGAGGCGGCTTCATATACCAATGTCACGAGGAATGTGGTGGTCAGGTTCATTAAGAAAGAGATCATCTGCCGATATGGTTTGCCAAGGAAGATTATCACGGACAACGGCACCAACCTGAATAATAAGATGATGGCGGAAATGTGCGAGGAGTTTAAAATCCAGCATCACAATTCCACGCCCTACCGGCCAAAGATGAATGGAGCCGTGGAAGCGGCCAATAAGAATATCAAAAAGATTATCCAAAAGATGACCGTGTCATACAAGGATTGGCACGAGATGCTCCCCTTCGCGTTGCACGGTTACCGTTTGAGGTAGAAGTCCCGTCATTAAGGATCTTGGCAGAATCCGGATTAAAGGAATCAGAGTGGGCTCAAACACGCTATGATCAGCTCAACCTCATTGAGGGTAAGCGCTTAACGGCCATGAGTCATGGGCGCTTATACCAGCAAAGAATGAAGAGTGCATTCGACAAGAAAGTACGCTTACGCAAGTTCCATGAGGGAGACCTTGTGCTAAAGAAAATGTCCCATGCTGTCAAGGACCATCGAGGGAAATGGGCCCCGAACTACGAAGGGCCTTTTGTTGTGAAGAGGGCTTTTTCCAGAGGAGCCCTGGTGCTTACCAACATGGATGGCGAAGAGCTACCTTCACCCGTGAACTCTGATGTCGTCAAACAATATTATGCTTAGAAGCTGGGGCAATTAAGGATGTCGCTGCATGTTCTTTATCTTTATGCGTTTTCTGGATTTCCCCCAGGGATTTCCTGTCTGTTGTATCTCTCGTTACAATCTTTCAAAGAAATGAACGTGGATTCGAGGCTTTTAGTCCTCACGTTAGTTTCACACCTTGCGTTAATCTGTGATCACCTGAGCCCTTCCGCTCAGTTCATGGGATCCCCCAAGCGCTTAATTAGAATTGAACCTGAACCAACTTTCCCTAAATTTGCTGCGTTTGAAAACATTCATGCATACGCATACGCATACGCATGTATATTGTTGTGGTAAAACAGGGGCAGGATCACCTTGGGCTACCTTCTGAGGTAGAGACAAACGTGAGCGGCAGAAACCAATCAAGGTAGGGTAATGACGCGGTCAAGATTGGCCATACCTGGTTGTTTATTACTTGCAGGTACTTAAGGACGGATGCAAGTGGGGATAGGGTCACGACCGACCGATCGTTGCCCCTTCTCTGTGCGAAACAAGCAGAGAATGTCACTGCAAGGCAGCCCCATATCCTTTGTATTTTGCAGCTTTCTTTTACTATTTGTTTGTTTTAAAAAGTAAAAAATAAGTAATCAACGCCTAATTCTAACCTAAGTAAGTTCAAGTTAGGCAAGATGCTAATCCATGAGAAGGGAGGGGACATGGTTAATGTTCCCCTCAAAAAAAAAAAAAAATGTGCAGGTTAGCTCGCCTGGGCGAGCTGGGCTCGCCTGGGCGAGCCACCCCTGCACCAAATTATAAGAATGACGAAAGGGGGGGCGTTTTTGCATTCAAAAACTTCTTTTCCCCCTTTCAAAAGCCATACCCACGGGATTGACGAGTTTGCAGCCCTAGGGTCATCCTTTTCCGCATTTTTTGATTCCGTTTTGCGCTTTTGTTCATCACCAACAAGTAAGTGTTCCATCCCTAAGCTTTCTAGCTTTTCATTGGTGTATTTTGATCTCCTTTTGGTGCTCTAAATTGTGGGAGTATGCTCAAATATATAGGGCAATTTTGGTTTGTTTTCTTGCTTGATTAGGTTGAATTAGGGGTGTGTATGGGATGGCCCTAGGCCTATAATGCATTTTGGAACAATGGGACATGCCACATTGTGTCCCCGTTCTCTTGCTATTGACGCCTAAACGCGCGCCCACCAAGTGTTCGGTGAAATGCCTCAATGGCATTAGCGCGTGACTTTTGTAAGGAAACAACCCATGGGGCATTTTGGTTTGTACACATTTTCTTTTGGAATATGTATTCATTCCTGAAAAAGGCTAGAGTAATTGCCCCGCATATATCCTAGGCCTAGGAACTAAAATTTTATGCAAAAAGAACACAAGAGGAGGTGCATATTGGGCAAAGTTACCCTTTTTGGCCAGCAATCAGCTATGGGCCATGCTACAATAATTTCCCTACACCTAGATGTTTAGGAATTTTGCTCGTCATGAATGTGTTGGTTTAGAATAGGTAGCAAAATACCTTTGGCAATTTACACTTTGGGTATGATAGCAAAATACTTGGATGTATGTACATATAATTTTTGGTAGTCAAAATGTCTCACAAAAAATATATATAAATATGTTGCATGTTATGTAAAGAAAATACATTACAAAAAGAATATATACCTTTTAATACAATTTTAGTCAGCAAAGGAAAATATACTTGAATTTGCATGCGGCTTTAGGTAGCAAAAACTTGAAAAGAGCATGAAATGTAGCACTTTATTGTGTAGATAGTCAATATTCATCATGAAGTTTGTATATGTATAGGTATTAGAAATACCAAGATGTGCACATGTGCAAATTTTTGGTACCCCAAAATGCTTTGAGTATGCATGTATGTAAATTTAGCCAAGGAGATGTGTGTGATGTAAGTAACAAATACACCTTGGAAGTACATGTAAATAATCTAGGTAACGAAGCTGCCTTGAGTGTATATGGGTGCATTTTTCTTAGTTAAAAGAATGTCTTGTGCAAGCGAACGTTCGTAAGGAAATATGCGCATAAGCTTGCTCTAAATTTACATTGATGTTTATGGGAAAAGGTTGTATGCCATTTTTGTTTTAAGAGTAGTGTCCCACTGGTAAAACTAACTTTCCAAATGTTTGCCTTCGCAGGAAATGGCCCCAAGGAAGCTTGCCTCAAAGAGGTCCAGGAAGGACAAGGCAGCCGAAGGAACTAGTTCCGCTCCGGAGTATGACAGTCACCGCTTTAGGAGCGCTGTACACCAGCAGCGCTTCGAGGCCATCAAGGGATGGTCGTTTCTCTGGGAGCGACGCGTCCAGCTCAGGGATGACGAATATACTGATTTCCAGGAGGAAATAGGGCACCGGCGGTGGGCATCACTGGTTACTCCCATGGCCAAGTTTGATCCAGAAATAGTCCTTGAGTTTTATGCCAATGCTTGGCCAACAGAGGAGGGTGTGCGTGACATGAGATCCTGGGTAAGGGGTCAGTGGATCCCGTTTGATGCCGACGCTATCGGCCAACTCCTAGGATATCCGTTGGTGTTGGAAGAGGGCCAGGAATGTGAGTATGGCCAGAGGAGGAACCGGTCTGATGGGTTCGATGAGGAGGCCATCGCCCAGCTGCTATGTATACCGGGGCAGGATTTTGCCCGGACTGCTGCAGGGAGGCGAGTGCGAATCATGCGCACCAACATGACCACCCTGACCCAGATATGGATGACGTTGCTCCTCAGCAACGTCCTGCCCACCGATCATAATTCCGACCTTCCCATGCCGAAGTGTCAGCTAGTGTACGCCATCCTGACACGGATAAGCATCCATGTGGCTCAGTTGATCGCTGATGCCATCTATATTTTTGCAGGTATGGCGCCCACTAGGCACCCTTTGGACCCAGATAAGTCCAACAGGGCCCTGGGATTCCCCGCACTGATCACAGGACTCTGCCAGTCGTTCGGAGTCCCCGTTGCACCTACCAAGGTGATTCGGCCGCCCATCACCCGGGCTTTTATTGAGAAGTACTGTACCCAGAGACAGGCTCAGGGTGATGCTCCACAGGCCGCAGGCGCGCCACCACCACCTCATCAGGCTGGCCAGGCTGGGGCATTTGACATGGAGCAGTATTTACGGCATTTGGTTCGCCAGCAGGCGGCCAACCACCGAGCACATGTACGGACCCATGATTGTCTGTACCAGATGAGCCTTAGCATGCAGAGCCAGGGCTTCGCTTCTTTTTCATGCCCTACTCCAGACCAGTTCAGGGCAGAGGTTGCATGGCCCGGAGATTGGCCCGAGGCCCAAGCAGGAGAGGCACCCCCAGAAGCTCCCGACGATGGAGAAGAGGCCCACGAGGATGAGGAGATGGCCGATTTGCTTGACTTCTTGGAAGGGAGTGGAGATACGTGACTGGGAGATCCCCAGATTCATGTTTTCTTTCATATTTCTTTTGTCATTTTTATTCTATGTTATTGTTTTGACTTGAGAGACTAATGTTTGTTTTTGTTGTTTAGATTGTCATTTGTACAGCGCATACATTTTTGTTTAGATTGTTGCGTTAGTGTTTATATATCATTACTATTGATGATGTTTGAAATTCTGGAACCGTGTAGAGTTCTTCGTTTAGGAACATCGTCCAAAAAATATATATGTAAAATAAACAAAAAAAAATCATGATAAAAATAGAAATAGAAAAGAAAAAAATAAAATGAATGAAATGGGAAAGAGAACAAAAAGGAAAAGAAGAAAGCAAGTAAGGAAAAAGGTGGAAAAAGAGAAAATAAGTTGTCTAGCTAAAAACCGACATGCTTTTGAAAAGAGACGATTTCCAACTTTTCTTTGAAAAAAAATTCATTCATTGATCATAACCGATTTTTGAAGAAAAAAACGTGTCTACACCTGAAGGGTGAATGCTGTGAAATTTCCCCGGACGCCCGAAATGGACTCGAAGGAATGCACAAATTGATAAAAGAACATATTTTGGAAACATTGGGTTGACTAAAATAGAGGAAATGAATCCTAAACCCTAGCATCACATGACCATAAAAATTTGACACTTGAGTGTCCGCATAGGTGCATGCATGACCAGTTTTGCATAAAATTTCCAAATCATCATTTTTGCATTTGTGTCATGGAAATAATGTGGGGCATCCCTTTTATCCTTGAACCAAACCAAACCCTGACATGTATCATGTTTAGCCATTCTACAAGCTTTGAGCCAAAATCCTGACTCACCATAAACCTTGACCCAGGGTGAGAATGTCAATTCTTACCCTCGGAAGCAAAAAAAGGGGAGAGGGAAAATTTCCAATCAAAGAGGAAGCAAAAAAGGAGAGAAGGAAAATTTCCAATCAAAGGAAAAAAAGAGAGGAAAGGGAATTGTCAATCAAAGAGTGGGAGAAAGCAAAAAGAAAAGAAAGAAAATTCCCAATCAAAGAATGGGAGAAAGAAAAAGAGAAGAAGAAAGGGAAGAAAGTTCCCGATCAAAAAAATAATATGCAGAAAGGTCTTTGGACCGGACAATATCTGAACAATACAGAATTGTCACCAAATGAATAAAAAGAAGGAAAGGGAACCCTGACCTAAAATGGTCTTCCCCCTTTAGTTGCCAGGCAAAATCTTGTGCGCTAGCAACCTTTTTTCGCCCCGCACTAAACCAGAACAGGAAAGGAAAAAGCCAGAAAAATCAAAAGCCAAAAACACACAAAAGCCGAAAAAAAAAACCACCAAAAGAACCCATTCCCAAGGGAAGTCCTATTGATCCATGATCACGCATGTAATTTTTGATTTGATAGGAAATAATTTGCAAAGTCAAGTCATGACATATCTATGGTTCGGAATTAGGATGAAACACTTACCTGTGCGAGATTGATACACTTTGAGTGGATTTCTTCTATTTTTGTCGAACCCAGTGTTTCCTCTAAATGGTCATTTAGAAACGAAATGCTAACATCCAAAATCTCATTTATGGTTATGGGGGATTTCATCAGCAGACTCTCCTTCCCCGGTAGACGCATTGTTTTTCACTCAAAAAAAAGCATATGCTGCTCTAAATCAGTTGGAATATTTGTCTCTTTGCTAAAGCATGTTTGCATTTTAGTGGAGAAAACACCGAGACTTTTTTCAAGTCTCACAAGTTATCCAGAACTACGTAGGTCTGAGTTCCTTATTGGAGGATACGTAGGAGCAAGAGCCTTGCTTTTGTCGGCCGCCCCATAATCTTTGTCATACTGACCCTGAGGTCATGTGATGTGCACCCTTGTATCATCCAGAGGCGGCGGGCCCGATGATACGCGGAGATACCTTACGGTTATCCGCACCCTTTTGTCATCCAGAGGCGGCGGGCCCGATGACAAGCAGAGACCAAGTTTGGTCATTCTGCACCCTTGTATCATTCAGAGGTGGCGGGCCCGATGATACGCGGAGATACCTTACGGTTATCCGCACCCTTTTGTCATCCAGAGGTGGCGGGCCCGATGACAAGCAGAGACCAAGTTTGGTCATTCTGCACCCTTGTATCATCCAGAGGCGGCGGGCCCGATGATACGCGGAGATACCTTACGGTTATCCGCACCCTTTTGTCATCCAGAGGCGGCGGGCCCGATGACAAGCAGAGACCAAGTTTGGTCATTCTGCACCCTTGTATCATCCAGAGGCGGCGGGCCCGATGATACGCGGAGATACCTTATGGTTATCCGCACCCTTTTGTCATCCAGAGGCGGCGGGCCCGATGACAAGCAGAGACCAAGTTTGGTCATTCTGCACCCTTGTATCATCCAGAGGCGGCGGGCCCGATGATACGCGGAGATACCTTACGGTTATCCGCACCCTTGTGTCATCCAGAGGCGGCGGGCCCGATGATACGCGGAAATACCCGAGTGGTTATCCGTATAAATATTCTTTTGCTATCTGTAAGACAGAACGCTTGATAGCATGCAGAGGCTGACATAGTCTTCTGCACCTTTTGTTCCTCCGGGAACAACAAGTCATTTACATGCGGAAATTTCATGGTCACCCGCGACTCTCGTCAACCGAGAGGAGCGAAATTAGTGTCGTACACTAATTTTCGTCCGGGTACCTTTGCTTGATGACATGCGACCTTTCTTTGGTCCTTGTGAGGTGCTTGGCACCCATCATTAGGCAATTTGTGAAAATCCGGGAACGACAAGTCATGGTCACCCGCGACTCTCGTCAACCGAGAGGAGCGAAATTAGTGTCGTACACTAATTTTCGTCCGGGTACCTTTGCTTGATGACATGCGACCTTTCTTTGGTCCTTGTGAGGTGCTTGGCACCCATCATTAGGCAATTTGTGAAAATCTGGGAACGACAAGTCATGGTCACCCGCGACTCTCGTCAACCGAGAGGAGCGAAATTAGTGTCATACCCTAATTTTCGTCCGGGGACCTTTGCTTGATGACATGCGACCTTTCTTTGGTCCATGTGTGGTGCTTGGCACCCATCATTAGGCAATTTGTGAAATTCTGGGAACAACAAGTCATTTGCATGTGGAGATTTTATGGTCACCCGCGACTCTCGTCAAATCGAGAGGAACGAAATTAGTGTCTTATCTTTACTTTCCTTTTATCTCCAATAAAAGACAAGTAAAGAGGGGCAACTGTCATACCCTAATTTCGTCCGGGGACCTTTGTTTGATGACATGCGACCTTTCTTTGGTCCTTGTGAGGTGCTTGGTACCCATCATTAGGCAATTTGTGAAATTCCAGGACATGCCGGAAAACCAAAAAAATATTGATGCACAATCCGTAAGTTTCCGTGACACACCGGAAATCCAATGGAAGCATCGTTGCATAATTAAGTGAGGTTCCGTAACATTCCGTAAGTCAAAAGGGGGATGATTATGTAATCCGCAAGGTTCCGTGACATTACGGAAAGAAAACAAGTATCGTTACGAAATTCATAAGTTTCCGTAACTTTACGAAAAAAGAATCACCAAAAAACAGCAGAGGGGGGTGTACTTAGTAAAAATGGGGGTGCAAATAGCACCCAGGCCCACTTGGGCCCTCCAGAATATTCCTCTAGAAGGCTGTTGCTTCTGGAGGAAGCAACCTGGCTCGCCTGGGCGAGCTGGGCGGCAACCACCTCCCCTATTTTGCTATAAATAGGGGAGGAAGTGAAGAAGAAAGGGGTTCAGCCCCTTAGGCACTTTTCTCTCTTTCGAATTTGCTTGGAAAAATTGTTTCCGTGAAGAAAATCTAAGCCGAGGCGCTTCCGAAACGTTTCCGTAACGTTTTCCGTGAGGAATTTCGCAAAGGTTTCAACCGTTCTTCGACGTTCTTCATCCGTTCTTCATCGTTCTTCGATCTTCAACGGGTAAGTACCTCGAACTAAGCTTTTCGATTCATTCTTTGTACCCGTAGTGGTCCACATTGTGTTTCGTGCATTTTTATTCTCGTTTTGTTTACTTTTTATACCCCCTCTTGACGTGCTTAAGCCATTTTACTTAAGTCATTTCTCGCTTAACTTAAAAATAAAATAAATTTCCACCGAACGTTTGAATTGTATTATCCGTTAACTTCGGTTAAAATAAATTCCGACCGTTCGGTCGTGCCGTAACCACGTTGGAAATCAAAAAAGAGGTAAAAAATAATATAATAATCAAAAAAACATCTTTTAGTAAAATAAAGAGGAAAATCAATCGGACGTTTTCTCTTTGGGATTTCTCATTCTTAATCGAATTGATTAATAACTAAAGTGAAACTAAGGCTAAAATCAACTCGCCTAGTCAAGCTCGTCCACAAAAATAGGCTTTTGAAGTTTGTCATTTCAATTTCTCACTAAGTAAAATGGATCATTTTTAAGGTCCAACGCCTTAAAATGATCACCACTTAAGTAAAAAAGAATCGCTTGATAAGAAAGAACTACGTAGGTCTGATTTTCTCATCCCAAATTGAGGAATACGTAGGAGCAAAGGGAAATACCCTTGTCGACCACAAAAAGAGAAAATATAAAAAGGGTATAAAGGATATAGAGACATAAAAAGGGAACATAAAAAATCAAGTCATGTTTGCACATTCGATTAAAGGCTGCCGTTCCTTGGGACGGACGTGTGGGGTGCTAATACCTTCCCCGTGCGTAAATACAACTCCCGAACCTTTCACTTAAAAGTTTGTAGATCGCGTCTTTTCTGGTTTTTCCGACGTTTTCCTCAAATAAACGTTGGTGGCGACTCCGTGCGTATTCCTTTCGTGGAACACGCATCCCGCGAGTCACTCGTCGCCCTCCCGCCGAAGGGTAGGTTGCGACATTAGGGAACGAAGGATTCATGGGGATCCTCCAGTAGAGTATTGGAATGATCTTAAGAGTGCCCTTAGGAAGAGGCACATTCCCACCTACTATGAAATGGAGCTTATGGACAAGCTCCAAAGGCTTAGACAAGGGAGTATGAGTGTTGAAGAATATAGACAACAAATGGAACTACTACTTTTAAGAGCTGGACTTAGGGAGGAGGAAAGAACAAGCATAGCTAGGTTCCTTAGTGGTCTTAATATGGAAGTGAGGGACAAGGTTGAACTCCTTCCATATAGGGACCTAGATGAGCTAGTCCTACTTTGTATAAGAGGGGAGCAACAACTTAAAAGAAAGCCTTCTTCAAAATCTTATGGCTCTCACTCTTATCCAAGGAAGGACCAAGCCCATGGAATTTTAGGGGCTGCACCTTCAAAACCCAAGGAAGATAAGGGTAAGACCATAGAGAAATACACACCTAAGACTAGTTCCCAAGAAAGGACTAGCAACATTAAATGCTTGAAATGTCTCAGGAGAGGTCACATTGCCTCTCAACGCCCCCACAAAGAAAACCATGATCATGAGGGGTCAAGACATTTATAGTAGTCCAGAGGAGACTACTTCTTGCCCTTCCTCTAGTGGAAGTGAAGATGAAGTAAGGGGTGAAGAGTCTAGTGAGGAAGTCTACCCCCATGAAGAAGGTGACCTCTTAATGGTTAGAAGGCTCCTTGGAGGTCAATCTTGTGATCTATCTCAATCCCATAGAGAGAACATCTTTCATACAAGATGCAAAATTTTAGATAAAACTTGTTCTCTCATTGTGGATAGTGGATCTTGTTGTAATTGTTTTAGCACAAGATTAGTTTCCAAGTTGAACCTCACTATCATTCCCCACCCAAAACCTTATAAACTTCAATGGCTTAATGAGCAAGGGGAAATGATAGTTAACCAACAAGTGAAGGTACCTTTCACCATTGGGACATATAAGGATGAAGTTAATTGTGATATAGTTCCCATGGAGGCAAGACATATTCTTTTAGGAAGGCCGTGGCAATTTGATAGGAAGATCATTTACAATGGCCTAACTAATGAGATTACCCTCACCCATCTTGGCACTAAATTTGTGTTGCATCCTCAAACAACTTCAAAGGTGGCCAAAGATCAACTAACTATGAAAGATAAGAGGGATGAGGAAGAAAAACTAGAAAAACAAAAGAAAAAGAAGGATAGTAAGGCCTTGTCTTCAAAGGCCAAAGGGAAGGAAAAAGAGGGAAAGGATTCCTCCAAGAAGATTGTTAAGAAGGAAAATCATTTTGCAACAAAAGGTGATATTAAAATAGCACTCCTTCTTAAACAATCTTTCTACCTTCTCCTATCAAGGGAAACATCCCTTAGCACTGCCACAATTCCTACATTTGAGACCTTACCCCCAAAGGTCCAAGAACTCTTACATGAATTTGGTGATATATTTCCTAAAGAGATACCCCCTAGGCTTACCTCCTTTAAGGGGAATAGAACACCGAATAGATTTAGTCCCAGGAGCAAGCCTTCCTAATAGGCCAGCCTATAGGAATAACCCTCAGGAGACTAAGGAGATAGAGTCTCAGGTTAAAGAATTGTTGGAGAAGGGTTGGGTTCATGAGAGCCTAAGCCCATGTGTTGTGCCAGTGTTGTTGGTGCCAAAAAAGGATGGTACATGGAGAATGTGTACAATATCACCATGTGCAGGGCCATCAACAACATCACTGTAAAGTATAGGCACCCCATTCCTAGACTTGATGAGTTGCATGGTGCCAATATCTTTTCAAAAATTGATCTTAAAAGTGGTAACCAAATCAGGATGAAAAAGGGTGATGAGTGGAAAACCGCTTTCAAGACCAAGTTTAGTTTGTATGAATGGCTAGTGATGCCTTTTGGGCTCACTAATGCACTAAGCACCTTTATGAGGCTTATGCATCATGTCTTAAGGGATTTCATAGGTAGATTTGTAGTTGTTTATTTTGATGATATTTTAGTGTATAGTAGGAGCCTAGATGATCACTTAGGACATCTCAAACAAGTTCTTTCAGTCCTTAGGAAAAACACTCTCTATGCAAATATAGAGAAGTGTACCTTTTGTGTCGATAATGTAGTTTTCTTAGGTTTTGTAGTTGGTAGAAATGTTGGACCCTTAGAAAATCAAGGCCATCCAAGAATGGCCCACCCCAAAAAGTGTGGGAGATATTAGGAGCTTCCATAGGTTAGCAAGCTTCTATAGAAGGTTCATTCCTAATTTCTCTACAATTGCATCACCTCTCAATGAGCTGATGAAGAAGAATATGGCATTTACCTGGGGTGAAAAACAAGAGCAAGCCTTTGCTTTGCTCAAAGAAAAGCTTACTAAGGCACTTGTTCTAGCTCTTTCTGACTTTTCTAAAACTTTTAAGCTAGAATGTGATGCCTCTGGAGTGGGAGTTGGAGCTGTATTGTTACAAGGTGGGCACCCTATTGCTTATTTTAGTGAAAAACTTCATAGTGCCACCCTCAACAACCCCACCTATGATAAAGAGCTTTATGCCTTAATAAGAGCCCTCCAAACTTGGGAACATTACCTTGTTTCCAAGGAATTTGTCATTCATAGTGATCATCAATCACTTAAGTACATTAGAGGGCAAATCAAGTTAAACAAGAGGCATGCAAAATGGGTAGAGTACCTAGAGCAATTTCCATATGTTATCAAATACAAAAAGGGAAAAACAAATGTGGTAGCTGATTCCCTCTCTAGGAGACACACATTGTTTTGCTCCCTAGGAGCTCAAATTTTAGGATTTGATAATATTAGGGACTTGTATGCTATGGATGAACATTTGTCTCCCATTTACGAGAGTTGTGGGAAAAAGGCCCAAGATGGATTCTATTTGGCTGAGGGGTATTTGTTCAAAGAGGGAAAGCTTTGCATACCCCAAGGATCCATTAGGAAATTACTTGTGAAAGAGAGCCATAAGGGTGGGCTCATGGGCCACTTTGGGATAGACAAGACCCTTGTCTTACTCAAAGAAAAGTTTTATTGGCCCCATATGAAGAAAAGTGTCCATAAGCATTGCACTATGTGTGTGGCTTGTTTACAAGCCAAGTCTAGGGTGATGCCTCATGGGCTATACACACCCTTACCCATCCCATCTACACCTTAGGTAGACATTAGTATGGACTTTGTAAAGCTTTGAATGTTTTAGTTGCATGTTGGAAAAAATGGGGTTTTAAGGTTTTTCTCAAACTATTTTTGTAAAGCTTTGAATGTTTTAGTTGCATGCATGTCTTCTTCTCTTCTTTTTTCTTTTTTGTGCCTTGGAAGAGCTCCTAATACAAAGGAGACTCTGTCCAATTTTTCTTAAGATTTTTAAACAAACTTTGGATTTCAAAATTTGGGGCTATGAGAAGGGAGAGGTGATTGAGCATTTTTAGTTTACTATTTTTATATTTTTCTTAGCTTATTTTACCTTTCTTTGACTCTTATTTTCTCACCTTAACTTAGTTTTAGTCTTAGGCAAATAATTGGGCTTAATTGACAATTGTTGCTTATTTTATGGATGTTGTGCTTACTTGACCTATTTGTTCTTCATTCTTCTTCCTCTCTTCAACTCAGTTCTCCCTTTTTCTTGCAAAAAATTTGTTGCTCTTCCACTGATGATGATCATGGAAGGCTAAACAATCAATTAATCCAAGGATCCAATCCAAGCAAGGCTGAATTTGAGTTATGCTTTAGGGTTTCAGTTATGTGTGAATGTTCTTCTTCTTCTATCCTATTTTTCGATTTTCATGATTATGAATGTGCTTAGGATTAGAAATGAATTAGGTTATGAATTCATTTCCTAATTTTTAATTTAATAAAAAATTGTTTGGATGAATTTCAATCTAATTTAAAGGAGCTCGATTGATGTACATGACTCCAAGCAGAGAATTTTGTACATATGAGTGCTACCCCAAGTACATCAAAGATTTTCTTAATTTCGATCCATACGATAGCAGTTTGGCACCATTTTTTATTGAAAATATGGTAGGCCTGGAATGGCTAAACTAAAGGTTCCCTTGTGAAAGTCTTGGCCAACAATCCAAATTAGTTAAAATCTGGAGTAATTTTTCACTTGGGACATTATTTTCGCTGGAACTACTTAGAAGGACATCAAATTTTATCCTTACCAGCCCCAGATTTTCATAAGACGGTTCGTTTTAGGTCAACTCCCCCCAGTGCCAATATATAGGAAAAGGATTAGATTTAATCAAATCCTGATAGAGGAATCACTAATCCCTAAAGTCATCAGAAATGGAATCCCCAAAGTGAAGTTCCAATCCCAACCATCTTCTTTCGAGAACTATTTTCTAAGCACACAAGATTTCCATTCATGGTGGACAAATAATTATTCTAAAAGACCTATTTCCATCATGACTTGCTTAGATAAACTAATTAAATCTCGTGGTTCTATGCAGGACACCAGTAAAAGGAGTAAAGGTGTAAACATGAATCATTTATCTAAATTGCTCGCTTTGAAAATTTCTATCATGTTTTTTTATCACCCAAGTTGCCCTATAGCCACTTTTCGAGAAGTTGTATTTTCCCTTAGAGAAAAAATAGATAAAAACCAAACCAATGATAGAGTCATTAACTTGAAAAGGAAACATTAAATTTTCTTGATATTGCCCAAAAGCCTTCCTCTTTTCCAAAAAGCCTGTTTTGGTCCAAGTAAGAGTCTTCAAAATCCTCCTTGGGTTCGAGAGCTATTACCATTTTAGCCACGCATAAACTTGAAAATGCTCATTCTTCTTGAAAAGTGACCTTGGTTAAAATTTACCTTGGAGATTACCTTCACTGTCCAAAAGGAATTTTACCACAACAATGTGTAGAAAATGAAACTAAACAAATAAATCGTAAATTGTGTTTTTTCATATTAAAGCACTCGAAAAAAATCCTCACTAATTGTTTTAATGTTTTTTATTTCAACTTTAAACTACTCCCGTCAAAATTCGCCACCAACGAGATAATGAAGATTGGGATGATGATGATGATCAACAAGCCTTGAAAAAATCCTCTCGAAAAAGAAAAACTCCTTCTTCTAGCAATATAGGTGTTAACATTTTAATTACATTAGGATTTACGTCAGCCAAGTGTAATTGAATCCTAATTGTAGTACTTAACTGAAGCTCTGGTCGTCTCCCAGCGGAATAGTGTAAGGATGATGAATATTCAATTCCTAGAATCATCTACGAGGTATGCAAGCTCACAAAGCATTAAGTGTAGAATGCGAATAATAAACTCAAATAATATATTAATATGAGAAAATTACATCAAATAGGGTTCAATCCTTTTCTCTATTGGCTTAGAAAGAAACTAGCCACTCATGAAATATAAGAAGAGAGAAGAGAAGAGGATTTCTTAGTGAAAGGTGGTGTGTAGAGGTGTTTTCTTGGCTACTGCCTAAGCCTTTGTATTTATAAAATCATAGATGTGTTTAATAGAGGTAAATAATCTCCTTAATTTACAAAATAATATAATCTATACAAGAAAATTATCTCTTCAACTTATATAATTTGTTTTAATTATTGCAATTATGTACCAAGTGATTTTCTTCATCTATCTTTGAGTTATATTTCCATAATTATCTCTAGTTTGAATTAATTTAGTATATGGATGCATTGTCTAGCGTGCTCCTTGTAACGACCTGCCTCGTTAATTTGCTTATGAAAAATGAGAGTAAATTTTTTTCACGATATACGTTCACCAAACAACACACAAATACTCATATGAATATACATGTATAGATACATTAACTCACTACACATCATCCACATGACGAAAAGTAAATTAGTTCATACATATAATTAAATCTATGATTTACATCCTCTACTCAAAGAGAATTATAGAACCAACTACGGAGGAGTTGATTAACAAAACACAACTCTCTCCAAAAATAATACAAAAGTCATTACGTTAGCTTGGCAGCTCCAACCAAAAAGAATCTCACTCCACATAATCTATTGTTGTCCATCTGCTCCCACGAACAAAGGTTCATGATCATCACAGGTACCAACCACAAGGTATAAAAGAAATTGCAAGGGTGAGTTTATTATAAAAGGAACCAATACAAAAATCAAATGACCATGATTAGTATGAAAACATTAACAGATACCATAATCATACACAAAATACCTATCAGCCCATCATACACTTAACAATCATCAACTTCTCCATAACCCCAACCAATCATGCTCAATATGATGCATGCACCTGACCTCAACTTTCAAATGCAATGTGGTACCATTCATCAGGAAACAGCCCAAGCGCGTCCACGTGACACTCTCACTCAGGAAAACTAGGCAGCAAGTGTCGATATCCCCCTATCGTGCACAATCAACTACCCCCATGATGATCAGCCTGAGTCTAAAGGGAGTTTCAAACCGAGTGACATGCCCCCAAGTACAATTATTTTCCCTCATGAGAAACTACAAGTACTTACTGACAAAGTTTATACGATTTCCATGCAATAGGAAGTATGAAACATGGGCACCATCAATGCACTGGTTGTGGATAATCAAAGATTCTGAGCCATCCCCCTCCAGAGATGCTTAAAACCCTTTAACCTCTCTATTTCCCCCCATCAGGGATATCCATCATGGTCACTGCACCCCTCATGTGCATACAAAATATACATCATCACAATGACATTTTCAACATCAACAACATCTCATCTCAATATCACTATCAACGTCAACATCATCTCATCTCAATGTCATTTTAAACATCAACATCATCTCATCTTAATGACATTATCATCTTCAACATCATCTCATCTCAACGATATTATCAACAATAACAACATCTCATTTCGATATTATCGTCAATAACAATCACCTCATGTCACATTATCATCAATAACAACATCATTCTCATGTCAATATTATCATCAATAACAACATTCTTTATCGATATTATCATCAATAACAATATCACCTCATATCAACATTATCATCGATAACCACATCATCAGTAATCACATCTCACACAAACATACATATAAATTTCATGCCTGAGATTCACCCTTTCTAGGTCTTCAAACAACATAAGTATAATAAAACGATATTGTCATTTATCAATAGCAGATGTATTGCATCCCATTAGTCGAAAACATTATTTTTCTAGAAAACCAACATGCACAGGGACAGACATACATTCCCATAATTAGGTTCCCTGACCCCAATTATGGTATCCAAGCCATAAAATATAATAAACTCCCCTCACCTATCGTGAGGTCTCCATCAGCTTCTCTCTACATCGCTCAGATGCCTCTCTTATTCACGTTCGTCGATCCAAATGTAGAGTTCTATATACCAAATCGAAGGGAATTTAGTATGGATTTCAAAAACAAGGTTAATAATAACATTTGGGGGTCAATTACCCCTGTCAAAGCAAAAAAGGCTAAGGGGGTGATTTGGGTTCTACAACAGAGACATCATTTTAAAATTCCGATGTGACTGGGGTTCAGCGAAGGTCATGAAAGTAACATCAATTTTATAAAAAGGTAACTTTTATAACCTCTCATTTTCAAGGGTTTTTCAAAGGAAATGTAAAAATATCCTATTATGGTACCCAAAACACAAGGGACACTCAAACTAACTAGGAGACAGGCATAAAATTCAAGATTACCTCAGAGAAACTACAAAAGAAAGAATTGGGAGCTTGTTCTCCATGTTAAACAAGTGGGCTCAATAACTTAAGAGGGGGGTGAATTAAGTTTCAAAATTTTCCCCTAACAAATTTTAATTCTCTATTTAAATGATATATGCAGACTTAATATGCAGAAGAAGAAGCAATGAACAATTTAACTAATGCTTCTTTAAATGCACCAGAAAAAATTAAATTGCAATAATGTAAATGAGACAAGGGAAGAGAGAATTTGCAAACTCAGTTTATACTGGTTCGACCAGTTCCTGTGCCTACATCCAGTCCTCAAGCAACCCACTTGAGATTTCTACAATTCTTGTAAATTCCTTTTACAACTTCTGAACCACCTAGGGATACCTTTCCCTTGTGTTCAGAAAAACTCACAAATCAAGAGACTCACTGCCTTTTGATCACAACAACAATTTTCTTTTGATGTACAGAAGTTTTTCTCTCATTTAGAGAAGTATAATACAAATTGAATAACTTATAAGAATCCTTAATTGATTTGCAAGTGTTTGGCCAAAAGTTTGTTTTTTTTAAGAGAATAAGACAATGAAGTTCTGAAAAACTCTGAAGATTTTTTAACACAAGTCACATATATATAGGCCTTTGGTGGCTTTTCAAAAACTCATGAAGGGATGTGACTTTTCAGAGTTATTTTTGAATTTTCCTCACTGGTAATTGATTACAGATACTTGGTAATCAATTACACAGTTATTTAATGAGGAGCCATGTCTTTTCAGTTTGAATTTCAAAAAAATTTGTTACTAGTAATTGATTACACAAAGGTGGTAATCTATTACAGCTTTTAAAATTTCAATTCAAACTTTATGAAACAGCTTTGTAAAATCAAATTTGACTTCTGGTAATTGATTACTACTTCTGGTAAATTGATTACCAGAGAAATATTTTATTTTCTAAAAGTGTAAAACACTTTAAACTTTTTATAAGAGATATTGAGAATTAAGCTTTTAAGGCCAAACCTTTTCAACCATTAAGAGATTCTTTTAACAAATAATGGACTAACGTGAATCTTTTCTCTTGATCTCTTGACCTTGACTTGAACTTGCTGTAAACTTTGAATTGCTTCAATCGTTGGCATCATCAAAACCTTTATACAGCATATGCAATCACATTCTCCCCATTTTTGATGATGACAACTATCTAAAAGCATGGTTAAAAAAGTATTCTATTTGTGAGACGAGCACTCCCCCTTACTCCCCCTTAAGTTTGCAATTTATTGCCTAATATTTTTGTCAGAAAAGATATACTACCCGTTATTGCTTACATCTCTCCCCCTTTGACAACATCAAAAAATCGATAATATCGGACTAAAGCATGCACAGATTGCTTAACTAAGTCAAAAATGAGGAAAATCCAAAGTAAAGACAAAACAACTAAGCCACAATAGCCAAAGCAAGCACAAAAGAACCAAGTGCTAAACATCCAAAGCAAGCACAAAGTAACCAAGTGCTAAATATCCAAAGCCAAATACAAGGCAGAAAGAGTGAAATGTCCTGAAAATTAATGACTTATAATACTAGATAAAAGTAGGATGTAAAAGAATCTTCTATGGATCCGTAGGAGGATCAAAGCAGCGACAAATGAAGCTCATGCCATCTTCGAGATGCGTGATGCCTGAGTCCATAGCATCAAAACGATCGCCGACGAAAGCACAAAGATCCCTAAGTTCAATGAGAACATCATTCAATAAGGAAGATGAGGAATCCTATTGTGGTGGTGGGGAAGGTGTTCATTCATCAAGAATCAGAGGTGGAAAGTTGTGCTTACACACCCATTGGCCATCCAAATCCTTTCGGTATCCAAAGGAGGCAACAGCACCAGCACCAATAGCAAAAGACTGTTTGACTTTAACAAATGGTTCATCCTCTAAAGGAACATTAAAATGATGAAAAGAAAGAGTGACAAGATGAGAATAAGGAAGAGGTGCATTGGTCCGTAATGCCTTATGCATATGGTACCTGACAAGATGAGCCCAGTCAATTTGGTGACCGATTTGAAGAGCCCATAGCAGAATTAAATCTTCCTCAAAGGCCTGAGCAAGATTTATGGAACGAGGAAGCAAAATACAACATAGAATATAATGCATGATACAACATTCAAAGGTGAATGATCTAGCAAGCAATTTGTCGGTCATATCAGCATGTTCATTACAGACCATTTTACAGGCATCATGAGTTGAATAGATATGCTTCCAATCATCAACCCAAGTGCCTTCAAAAGGAACACCCTAACTACTCAGTTTTGTCAATTAAAAAAACAGAGATTGATCAACGACAATTGGTATTTTATGCACCTCATAGAAAATGACACCATCCCTAATTTGCATATTATTATAAAAGACTTAAACTAATTCAGGATAGAACGGTAGTTTAAGAGACATAAAAGCAAGTAACTCAGAATTTTGAAAAACCCGATAACAATCAAAGGTTTCCCCTTCAAAGAATTCTATGTCTAGATATTTAGGATCAAGAATGATGCGATTTGAGAATAGGGAATAGTACCTTTGATGTTGTTCATCAAAAGAAAAGAGAGTTAAGGACCATGGAGAAGAAAGAAAGGAATTAGGTGATGCTGGTGGATCACCGGATGTGCCGTGGCGGCGTTGTCCTGCACCGGTGGTTGTGGAGGTTGAGCCCTTTCTCTTATTTGATGGTTCTGCCATTTGAGAGTGTTTCTGCAGATTGTGTTTGGTGGGGTTTGTAGAGAATTGAAAAAGATGAATTTTTCACTTTGTTTTAAGTGATTTGGACAAGAAATGAGAAAGATATAGAGATT
This sequence comes from Glycine soja, assembly GCF_004193775.1. Taxonomy (NCBI): domain Eukaryota; kingdom Viridiplantae; phylum Streptophyta; class Magnoliopsida; order Fabales; family Fabaceae; genus Glycine; species Glycine soja. The sequence continues at coordinate 33,244,867 of NC_041015.1, read as the reverse complement.
TGAAGATGTGGGTATGGAGGGCATCATCAAGGAGAAGGAGGAAGAAGGGGTTCTGTGCAAGGAGAGAGAAAAGTGCAGCTTTTATAGTCAGGGACGAGCTGTAATCAATTACAGCTCATGGTAATCGATTACAGGCTTATCCTGCAGCTGCCAAAAACCCTCTAGTAATCAATTACAGTCTGTTGTAATCGATTACAGGGGCTTTGTTCTATGGTAATTGATTACAGGAAGTGGTAGTTAATTACCAGACCCTAAAACATGGATTTTCAAGTGAAATAAGCATTAAAATTAACTATTTTGCACCCACAAAAATACACATTCAGTATAAATAATCAAAATATATAATAATAAAAAAAATCACCAATCATCATAACTATCAAACACAATCATCAAAGACAATCAAAACTCAATCAAAAACAATCGTAAACAATCATTAAAAAACAATCAAAAGTTAACAATCATCATAACTATCAAGTACAATCATAAAAAATAATCAAAAGACAATCATAAACAATCATAAGAAAAATAATCAAAAATAGACAAACAAAATGGCTATATATCTAAGTTATTTATGTCTAGGAGTTTTAATTCTCTTCTAATAGCAAAGCAAGTTTCTTTAGGGAGAGGTTTTGTAAAGATATAAGCTAACTGATTCTTTGTGTCAACAAATTCTAGTACACAATCCCCTTTTTGAACATGATCTCTCAAGAAATGATGCCCAATTTCAATATGCTTGGTTCTCGAGTGCATAATAGGATTTTTAGATAGATTGATTGCACTTGTGTTATCACATCAAATGGGAATATGATCAAGTATTAATCCATAGTCAGAATGTTTTTATTTCATCCAAAGTATTTGTGCACAACAACTTCCAGCAGAAATATATTCTGCCTTAGTAGTGGATAATGCAACACTATTCTGTTTTTTTACTATGCCATGATACTAGAGAAGAGCCAATAAAATGACAAGTTCCACTAGTGCTTTTTCTATCAGTTTTGCACTCGGCAAAATCAGAATCAAAGTATCCTATTAGATTATAAGAGGAATTCTTAGGATACCATAATCCTAGATTGATAGTGCCTAATAAGTATCTCATGATTCTTTTAACAGCACTAAGGTGAGATTCTTTGGGATTTGCTTGAAATCTTGCACACATACAAACACTAAACATTATATCAGGTCTACTTGCAGATAAATAAAGAAGAGATCCGATCATACCTTTATATTTCTTTATGTCTATTGACTGACCGGTTTCATCTTTATCCAGATAGCAAGCATTACTCATAGGAGTGGCCATGTGTTTAGCATTTTCCATCCCAAACTTGTTAATTAGGTCTTTGCAATATTTTGACTGTCTGATAAATATTTCATTCTTTGTTTGCTTTATTTGCATTCCAAGAAAAAAATTTAACTCACCCATCGTTGACATTTCAAATTCATTTTGCATATCTTGAGAGAATTCTTTGCAAAGAGAATCATTAGTTGAACCAAAAATGATATCATTAACATATATTTGCACTAAGAGAATATCATTCAATTTTCTTTTAATAAATAGAGTGGTATCAACCTTTCCTCTTAAAAAGCCCTTTTCTAAAAGAAACTTTGTCAGACGCTCATACCAAGCCCTAGGGGCTTGTTTTAAACCATATAGAGCCTTTTTCAATTTAAAGACATGATTGGGCTTTTCGAAGTTTTCAAAGCTAGGAGGTTGATCCACATATACTTCTTCTTGATGAAACCATTTAAAAAGACACTTTTAACATCCATTTGATAGAGTTTAAAGTCCATTATGGATGCAAAAGCCAATAACATTCTAATGGCTTCTAATCTGGCTACTGGAGCATAGGTTTCCTCATAATCTATTCTTTCTTCTTGATTATATCCTTTGGCCACTAGCCTAGCCTTATTTCTAATTACTATTCCATGTTCATCCAATTTGTTTCTAAATACCCATTTAGTTCCTATAACTGGATGATTATCAGGTTTGTCAACTAATTCCCAACTTTATTTCTTTCAAATTGATTTAACTATTCTTGTATAGCAATAATGCAGTGTTCATCAATTATGGCTTCTTTTAAATTTCTAGGTTCAATTAAAGAAACAAAATCCTTATTATTGCAAGCATCTTTGAGAGAGTGTCTAGTTGTTACCCCTTTAGATATTTCACCGATGATGTTATCAAAAGGATGGTATCTTGAAGTTCTCCACTCTCTTGGAAGATCTGTACTTGTTTTTGTTTCGTCAATTTGAAAGTCTTCATCATTTCCCTTTCCTTTTCCTTTGTGCTTTTCACCATGAATATGCATACCTTCTAAAGAATCTGAAATATCATTAAAAGTTTCCTTTCTTGGCCTTATAGGGTTAGTTTCATCAAAAGCAACATGAATAGATTCTTCAATGATCATAGTTCTTTTGTTATAAATCTTCATCAGATTTTGCATCAAACTTACCTAAGTTGTCTTTGTCGTTGTTTAGCATAAAACACTTACATCCAAACACATGAAGATGAGAAATGTTCAGTTATCTTCCGTTATACAATTCATATGGAGTTTTCTTCAAGTTTGGTCTAATTAAAGCTCTATTCATTATATAGCATGTAGTATTTACAGCTTTAGCCCATAAATATTTAGGAAGGATTGTATCATTAAGCAAAGTTCTGGCTATCTCTTCTAAAGATCTATTTATCCTCTCAACTACTCCATTTTGTTGAGGGGTTCTAGGTGTAGAAAAATTGTGTTCAATGCCATTTTCAGCACAATATGATTCAAAATCCTTATTTTCAAATTCTCCTCCATGATCACTCCTAATAGATGCTATTTTGATATTTTTCTTATTTTGAATGATTTTAGCAAGTTTGTTGAAAGCATGAAAAACATCTCTTTTATGAATGAGAAATAAAGTCCATGTGAATCTTGAGTAATCATCAACTATAACAAGAGCATAGTGGTGATGCAATCCTACCCCGCAAGGGCATTGGATAGAAGACTCCAAGTAGATTGGGCCAGAGATCCAAGGGAAGGCCCTAGGGTTCTCATGAGCCTTAGGGTAGATTTTGAGCCCATGGGCTAAGTATGAGCCTGCTTATCTTTGTAAATATTAGAATAGGTTTTTTTCCTTTTATCGAAATCACTTGTTTCTTTTTTTATAACTTTTTTCCAGATGTCTAGAAAATTAATTAAAAATTTCAGCTCAAAATTCGAAGTAACCAATTCTCAGTAATTTTTACAAGTTTGTATGTCCAAGCTGCCAGCACCAGCGATTTGTTTCTTTAAGCATGGTATATTGATTGCCTTGGGCTTACTTTCAACCTCCCTATGTATGTTGAACTCACTTGGATTGTTTACCACAGTTTTAGGAGTTCAATATTCACTTAGGATCAACATTTCAGCCAGCAATTCAATCACCAAAACTCAAATTCATAATAGACACAATCATAAGGAAACCTAAAAGTTCAAGAAAAGGTTCACAATCAAAGACTCTCTAAGAATTTTGCATGAACATGTTAAGGACTAATTAACATGAAAGATTTGACTCAAATCAAATAATAGGCTAAAAGAATTTCATACACTCATGAGCAAATGAGTTAGACAAAGAAACAAGAAAATAAAATTCAGCACAACATAAGAAATCTTATGTGACAAGTTTCATGACTAGACATGACTTCTATGACAAAACTACAATAGGTGAACAAGTCACTCTAGATTTTTGAGGTTTTCTTCTACTTTAATATTTTTGTAAGAATTTTATGGTTTAGGTTTCAGCCACAAAAAATAACAAGACAAAACTCAAAGGAACCTAAACTCAACACAATTCATGGTTCAAGAACAAGAACAAGAAATTTGAACCATAAAAAATCAAATCTAACTTCTATAGCAAGTTTAATCGGTGCAAACTCTAAAGAATCATGTTAAAAACATTTAGAACAAGACATGTGAGGAGATACATGGAGAAAAATGAAGAAAAAACAATGGAAGAGAAGGTAAAGCAAAAAAATTAATGGAGGTTTAAGGAGCACCTACTTGAAGCTCTTGTGCTCTGATTACCACTTGATGGAAGCTTGCTTGTGGAGCTTCTATGGAGGCTGGATCTTTGAGCTTCATTGAGGTCCTCTAATGGTGATTTTCCACCATGGAGATGCAGCGGAAGACAAAGGAGAAGAGGTAAGAGGTGGCGCCATCCATTAGGGAATAAGCCATGGAAGAAGGAGCTTCACCACCAAGATGAGCCTTGGATAAGAAGCTTGGAGAGGATGCTTCAATGGAGGAAAAGAAAGAGGGAGAGAAAGAGAGAGGGGGGAGCACGAAATTGAAGGAAGAAAAAGGGAGAGAAGTTGAACTTTGAGTTGTGTCTCACAAGACTCTCATTCATCAAAGTTACAACAAGTGTTACACATGTTTCTATTTATAGACTAGGTAGCTTCCTTGAGAAGCTTTCTTGAGAAAACTTCCTTGAGAAGCTTCTTTGAGAAAACTTCCTTGAGAAGCTAGAGCTTAGCTACACACACCCCTCTAATAACTAAGCTCACCTCCTTGAGAAGCTTCCTTGAAAAGATTCCTAAAGAAGCTAGAGCTTAGCTACACACACCTCTCTAATAGCTAAGCTCACCTCCTTGAGATGAAAAGTTAGAACTTAGCTACACACCCCCTATAATAGCTAAGCTCACCCCCATGACAAAATACATGAAAATACAAAAAAAGTCCATACTACAAAGACTACTCAAAATGCCTCGAAATACAAGGCTAAAACCCTATACTACTAGAATGGCCAAAATACAAGGCCTAAACGAAGGAAAAAAACCTATTCTAATATTTACAAAGATAAGCAGGCTCATACTTAGCCCATGGGCTCAAAATCTATCCTAAGGCTCATGAGAACCCTAGGGCCTTCCCTTGGATCTCTGGCCCAATCTACTTGGAGTCTTCTATCCAATGCCCTTGCGGGGTAGGATTGCATCAAGTAGTTTCCTCCAAAACTCAGTTCTAGAGGGGCCAAAAAGATCCATATGCAAAAGTTGTAAGGGTTGAGTTGTAGAAACAATATTCTTTGATTTGAAGGAAACCCTTACTTGTTTCCTTTTTGACAAGCATCACATAGTCTATCTTTTTCAAATTTAAGTTTTGGTAAACCAATTACTAAATCCTTAGAAATTAGTTTATTTAAATGTTCCATGTTTATATGGGCAATTCTTCTATGCCATAACCAAGAATCATCATCTTTACTAAGAAAACATTGATCATGATTTGATGTTTTATCTAAATTTATCATGTATACATTATTTGTTCTATAGCCTATATGTTTTATGTTTCTATCATGTTTAATTTCAATAACACAATTATGAGAGTCAAATGATACTAGATAGCCTTTATCACATAATTGACTAACACTTAGTAGACTATGCTTAAGACCATCAACATGCAGAACATTTTCAATGGAGGTAGATGGATTCGTACCTATTTTCTGACTCCAAGAATTCTACCTTTATTGTTGTTGCCATAAGTCACATGTCCACTATTCTTGGGAGAAATATGAGTAAACTTTGATGCATCTCCTGTCATGTGTTTAGAGCATCCACTATCAATGTACCAACTTTTCTTCAAAGAATCCTATATAATCATGTTTAGGACTCAGGTACCCAAACTTTCATGGGTCCTTGAATGTCAGTTTTGCTAAAAGATGCTTTTGGAACCCATATCATTTTAATATTATTACTATTTTTCCTAAAATAGCATGTAGATGCACTATGTCCTTTCTTTACACAGTAAAAACATGTTAAGAAAGGAGAACTATTCTTTTGAGTAGATGCAAAGAAATTTTTATATAATTTTTGTTGTTTGTTAGGTTTATATCCTAATCTAGCCTTATCAAACACACATCTTTGCTTTCCTAGTATAATATCTAAATTATTTTTGCCAATAGTAAATTTGGCAAGAGAGTTTTTCAAATCGTTGTTTTCTTCTATAAACTTGCCACAACATTTACATGAGTTAGATGCTTCTTTACTATCTTGTATTACTTTTATGGTAGAAGATTGATTTGTGTCAATTGGTTTTAAAGTTTTGACTTCAGTTCTAAGATTTTCTAATTCTTCATTTAATTTCAAAACTTCCTTTTCTAAGTTTGAAATAGTTTTCTTAGAAAATGAAACTAGTTTTGCATGTTTGACTGATTCTTTATGTAAATCATTGAATGCATTTTGAAGTTCATCTAAGGAAATAGATAAGTTATTGTTAGAAGATGTTACCTCTTCTTCGCTTTCATAATTTTTGGCCATGAGACTTAGATTCATGACTTCATTTTCTGAGTCTCCGGATGAATCCATATCGTTATCTTCCCAAGTGATGTAAGCTTTCTTTGCTTTCTTATCATTGAAGGTTTTCCTCTCATATTTTTCCATTCTTTTCTTGAAACTAGGGCAATCAACTCTCAGATGTCCTGGTTGATTACATTCATAACACTTTGAAATAGAAGATGAATCTTCTCCTTTTTTCTTTGGTTTAAAGCATGATCTTCTTTGATTTCCTTTGTTTCTTAGGAATTTATTGAATCTCTTTATGAAGAAACTAAAATCATCATCTTCTTATATAGTCCTCTTTATCACTTTCTTCTTGAATTGAAGATGAAGCTTTAAGTGTGATTCCTTTCTTTTTCTTGTCATTTTCTTCATGTTGATTTAGTCTCATGAGTTCCATTTCGTGTTCCTGAAGCTTTCCAAAAAGAGTTGCAAGAGACATGTTAGTAAGATCTCTTGATTCTATAATTGTAGTTACCTTTGGTTGTCATTCCCTGCTTAAACATCTCAGAACTTTGTTAACAAGATCTTCATTAGGAAATGTCTTTCCTAATGATGCAAGATGATTTACTATATGTGTGAATCTCTTTTGCATATCCTATATGGTTTCATTTTGATTCATTCTAAACAATTCATATTCATGGGTTAAGGTATTTATTCTAGATCTCTTTACATCAGTTGTTCCTTCATGGGTTACTTGTAACGTGTCTCACATTTCTTTTGCATTCTTGTAGTTTGATACTCTAAAATATTCATCTATGCCTAATGTAGATGTAATTATATTTTTAGCCTTTAAGTTATATTGTACCATTTTCCTTTCTTCTTCATCCCATTGTTCCCTAGGTTTTTCTATAGTTGCATTTCCTGCTACCATAGTAGGGATGTAAGGGCCGATTTCAATGGCTTCCTAGATATTTAAATCTATAGCCTCTATCAAGATTTGCATACGAGTTTTTGAGTAATGATAACCCACACCATTGAATATAGGAGGCCTATTAATAGAGCTCCCTTCGAGAAATAGAAAGTTTGATGTGGCCATAACTATTCTTGAAGTTTCTAAACTTTATACAAGAATTTAGCTCTGATACCACTAGTTAAACAAGTGGTCTCAATAACTTAAGAGGGATGTGAATTAAGTTTCAAAATTTTCCCCTAACAAATTTTAATTCTCTTTAAATGATATATGCAGACTTACTATGTAGAAGAAGAAGCAATGAACAATTTAATTGATGTTTTTTAAACGTGCAAGACAAAATTAAATTGCAATAATGTAAATCAGATAAGGGAAGAGCGAATTTACAAACATAGTTTATACTGGTTAGGCCACTTCCTATGCCTACGTCTAGTCCTCAAACAACCCACTTGAGATTTCCACTATTCTTGTAAATCCCTTTTACAACTTCTGAACCACCTAGGGATACCTTTCCCTTGTGTTCAGAAAAACTCACAAATCAAGAGACTCACTGCCTCTTGATCAAAACAACAATTTTCTTTTGATGCACAGAAGTTTTTCTCTCTCTTAGAGAAGTATAATACAAATTGAAGAACTTATAAGAATCCTTAATTGATTTGCAAGTGTTTGGCCAAAGGTTTGTTTGTTTGAGAGAATAAGACAATGAAGTTCTGAAAAACTCTGAAGATTTTTTAACACAAGTCACATATATATAGGCCTTTGGTGGCTTTTCAAAAACTCATGAAGGGATGTGACTTTTCAGAGTTATTTTTGAATTTTCCTCACTGGTAATCGATTACAGATACTTGGTAATTGATTACATAGTTATTTAATGAGGAACCATGTCTTTTCAGTTTGAATTTCAAAAAAATTTGTTTCTGGTAATCGACTACATAGTTATTTAATGAGCAATTTCTGATACTTATTTATTTATTTTCAAATTATAGGATACCTGTTTTGTAGTTTTTGGTAATATAAAACATGTTGTAGATGATGGGGAATGGTGGTATATTTCTTGCACATGCAACAAGTCAGTGTACCCTGATTCAAAGATGTTTTTTTTGTGAAAAATGCAACAAACATGTGACAAATGTTGTTTTAAGGTAATATTTGTGCCACTTATTTTCCAATTTTACGTTGCCTTCTTATTTGACCCTTTATGTCTTTTGACTATATTTTTAGGTACCGTATCAAGGTTTGTGTAATTGATGAATCAGATTCAGCCACTTTTGTGATTTTTGATCAGGATGCTAGTATCCTTTTTAGCAAGTCATGTGCTAATATATTTGAAACATACCAGAAGGTCTTTTAAATTTATTGTCTTGATTTTGATAAGAGGTACTTAATATATGTTAATTTGTTGTTTCATTTCAAATATTCATCATTGCAATTTTGTGTTGTAGAGAGGTCTTGCTGGAACTTTTCAAAGGGAGATTATTAATTTAGTGAATAGGTCTTTCCTTTTAAAAGTTGAGGATAAGAGTGGATGCAACTCGCAGTTTGAGAAAACTTTTAGAGTAAAAAAAAATTGTACTGATCTATCCACTATCAAGTAGTTCAAAGAAGGTTTGGTTGATGACACATCTTTGATCCAAGCTCAGGAGCTTTATGACCAATCTAAATTTTATTAAATACTTGTATTCATAGCATGTGTTTTCAAGGGAACTTGTGTTACCTTAACTTTGATTATATACTAACTTGATTGATTATGTCCTATTTGTTTAACAGGATTTGATGCCCAAGTTTTTTGATGTTGTTGAAAATGATTCGCAATGTGGTGAAAAAGAAACAACTGATTTATCAAAGGATTCTAAAGAGTTAACCTTTACTAAACATAATTTCTATTGCAAATTAACTTGGATGAATTGACTCCGAATGAAAGAGACCTTATAACCCAAAATAAGGAAAATGATGTTTTGCTCAATAATTTGGGAGATTTGACTCCCTTTGGAACTGTATTTGGAACTCAAATACATTCATAGCCCAAAAACGTGGAAGGTGAAAATAAGCAAGGTGGGTGTTTGGAAAATGTCAAAACTAATGAAAATTGTAGACTAAAAGGGAAGGCAAATGGTGTTGGTATGGATGTTGAACCGATGCAAAGTCAATCTTTAAAAATGCATTTGTCACTAAAATCTTTGAAGAAAAGGATCAAGGTTGAGAAAACTTGATTTCAAATTAGTGAACTATACATGTTGTGGAAGTGGAGTTATGTACAGAGGGTAGTTTTGTTTTGTCTATGTTTGTCTATTTTTTTATATCAAATTGTAGACTATATTATATGATGGTTGAGACTAATGTACTTTGTTAACATCAAATTAGATTTTAATTTATGTGAATTTAAGTAATGTGATTCAAGAGTTCATGTTGTTTATTTACCAATGTATTTGTTTTTTGCCCCTAATTCATAATGGGAGGCAAATTTACTAAAGAATTTTGAATCCACTTCTTTATTTTCTAATCTGAATCATATTTTAAATTTCATGTTCACCAGTTGAAGTTATTAAATTTGCCATGTTATGGCTGTTGAAAAATTATGGATACAAATTTCAACAAGTAAATTAAAAATAATGGAACTTACACATGACAAAAGTATTTATGTAGAAGTTACAAAAATAGACAATAAAATGACTTACAATGGCTTCTTCATTGATAGAATTATAGATGAATTGGCAGTATAGTGATATCAGTAAAAGTGTAGTGTAATTCGAGTCATTTTTTAAATTAGATGTATAGGAACAAAGTTTAAAACAAAACACAACAATCTAAGCTAAAGAGCATGCTGATGGATTTTCAACTTCATCAGTTGGTAACTAAATATATTCTTTTTTCATGAAAACAAATGTGTTATCATATGACAAGAGTTGGAGTATAACACCATTATCTACATTGTCTAATGATAACCTTTTTTCATTTGTTTTCGTAGTGTCAACGCAAATTTTTTTTGAGGATGCAGCTCATCCAAAACACTGTCATAGGATTTCTGTCAATAACAATGTTTAATAATGTTTATTGTCACAAGTTTTGAAAACATCCAAAATAGTGAGGTTAACACTAACCTCATACTTAAGAAAATATCATTATTCTGTGAATATTTGGACAATGGTTGTAGCACAATAGGTTCCACACAAAAATAGACATTAAAATGACTCCTTCATTAATGGAATTATAGATGAAATACAGATGAAATGACAATACACTAATATCAGTAAAATAATGTAGTATAATAGGAGTTATTTTTTAAAAATGAATGCATATGGACAGAGTTTAAAACAAAACACAACAATTTGAGCTGATATATAAACAATTCAGTGAAAGGAAAAAAGCAGACTATGTGTATGAAAGTTTATATGGAAATGGAAGTTGACTTTGCATAGAACCATAGTATATTTGACTTAACATTCTAATCAGGTAGGAACATTAGAAAAGTCACATAACAATTGTTATTTTAAGCATTCTAAAAAGTAGGTCCAATGTCAACACACACACATATACCGAGGAACACATAATACTAATTCATAACACAATAGGTTTTACAAAACACACGAATCCTATAGCAGCTAAAAAATACACCCTCATGCCCTGTTACCAAATAGTGCAAAACAATAATCCCACTCCATGGAGATTGAGTTAATTTGAGCTCAAAAAGTAAGAATGAGAAGGAAGATACTAATGAGGAATAAAGAAAATAGTAATCATATCAATAGTTTAAGTAGATTCATTAGCCATACTGTATTTTGTAATTCTTTTCCTTACATGAGATTTCTAATCCAGTTTTGCAATCATTCCCCCCCCCCCAAAAAAATGTAGATTCTACTAAAAGTTCTATGTCAATAGAGTTTAGTCAACTTGAAGATCATGTTGGTGGAATTTCAACTTCATCAGTTGGTAACTGAATATAAGTTTTTTTTTTCAATTTAATTTTATGCAAACAAATGCATCTCATGTTTTGTTATCATATGACAAGAGTTGAACATGTATACCAAGTACCTAGCAGAAGTTGGAATAGAACATCATTATCTACATTGTCTAATGGTAGCCTTCTTTATTTGTTTTTGTAGTGTCAACATAAAAAATTATTGAGGATGCAACTCATCCAAAATACTATCAGAGGATTTCTGTCAATAACAATATTTAACAATGTTTGTTGTCACATGTTTTGAAAACATCCAAAATAGTGCGGTTAACACTAACCTCAAATTTAAGAAAAGATCAATATTTTATGAAGATTTGGATAGTGGTTGTAGCACTACAGGTTCCACACAAGATTCCTATTAGTAAACTATCCTACTATTGAGGCATTTTACTCCTTTGCTTTATTAAAAATATAATTCATATGTTTAATTATGCCACTGTATTTCCTAAATGCAAGTTATTCTCCTCAATCTTCAAACTTGAACATTTTTGTGCATAGAATTAAGCATTGCAAATATATTTAACAATCTGCTAATGTACTACAATCTATTGGAAGAACCAGATTAAATTTCGATAGTGTAGAATATGAAAAGCAACCTCAACATTTAGGTTAAATTTAGTATTCAATTGTTAAATTATGCTTCTATTGTATTAGTAGCTGACTTATTTTGTTAATTTGGACTCATATTGATCTCTTAATATGCATTTTTTAGGTGTAAGCATAATTTTTTTTAATGAAGTAAATACAAAAATAGAATTTGAATCTAATTTGTATAAGGAAGTTGAAATTCAAGGTAATATATAAAATTTCTAATGAAATAAAATATGATTAATGCATCTGTTTGAACCATACCTAGCATATAAAGTTATTTCTTATTTTTGAAATGTGTGAAATATGGAACACCATCAACATAATGTGCATTTGGTAAAGCTGAATTGTGGTTTTAAGAGAGAGTGACAAATCAACAACAAAAAACAACGTATGTTTCTCATTATGTTGTCAAAAGGGAAAAGTTCAACTACCATTTTTATAGAAGCCTTTAGAGTTGTTATACTCATTGGTACATGGTTATGATGTAAGAAGTATTCATTTCAAGGAAAATATAAGAGCATACAATAGTATGTTCTCTTTTACTTCAATTGGAGGAAAGGTTCACTCTTCAATCAATGATGGAGATGGTCCTCCAATTTATACTTTATGGTCAAATTTACCACTGTATTAGGAGTTTATTGCCTGAAGAGGGTTGTAAACCCAAATTTGCACAACTATATATATATGATACTCAAAATGAGCTACAAAACAGAGTATCTCAATTTGGGTTTGGGTATGTATGTTGTAACTAAGTTATTTTCACTTTTAACTTTGTCTTACCTATTGCATATTTTGATTACAAATTGAGATATACTGATTGCAAATCTAAATTGACCTTATATGTTTGCATAGGTGCAAAAGGTTCTGAATTTTTTGATAAAACATTGGTTGAGGATCTAACTAAAATGGTTGATCAATTTAATTGTCTTGCTAAACATTTTAGGAAGGTTAGAGATTTTGTTGAAGTTAATGCAAGAAAAAGATTTTGCTTGAGGTTGTACCGAGATCGAAGCAAGGATCCACATGTTTATAATATCCTTGATACTTATGAGGTTGTTGCTTTGATAGTAAGGGACTTAGACAATACAGAATTCGGTAGAGACATTGTTGTCAAGAGCATTTTTGGTCAGCTACAATGGCTTCATGAGACACATACCTCTTTCATTCCATTACAATATTCACTATTTTTTCCTTATGGCAAAGATGGTTTTCAAGAGGATATTCCAATAAGCCAGTTGACAAATGATAGGGAAAACTGCAAGAGAATGCGTGTAACTTTGAGGGAGTGAATTGGATTTAGAATTCAAGATAGAAGTGTAGAATTCAGTACCATATTGAATGCACGAAGACTATTTCAATAGTTCTTGGTTGATTGTTATTCTATGGTTGAGTCCCAATGTTTAACATGGTTAAGATTCAATCAAAAGGCAATTAGATCTGATGTTCTAAATGGATTACAAGAAGTAGTCTCAAGAGGAGAAACAAATCCTTCTTCTATTGGCAAATGTGTTCTCTTACCATCATCCTTTATTGGTGGAATGTGATACAGTTTCATAATTTTCAAGATGCAATGACAATTTGTAAGGAGTTTGGATATCCAGATTTGTTCATAACAATTACATGCAACACAAGCTGGGCTGAGATACGTGATTTTATGCATAAAAAAGGTCTCATGCCATCTGATAGACCTGATATTGTTTGTAGGGTGTTTAAGATGAAGCTAGATGAGTTTAAGGAAAAAAAACATATTTAGAAAAGTTAATGCAGGTAATTATTCAACAACAATTTTGGTAATTGAATGTGTCTATAATTGCAAATTCTATATTTTATCTTATCATTTCTAAGAATTTATCTTCATTATATTCAGGCATGTACACTATTGAGTTTCAAAAAAGAGGACTTCCACATGCACATATATTACTATGGTTGGATGGTGAAAATCGGCTACATAATGGAAGCAATATTGATAAAATCATCTCAGCCGAGCTGCCTAATCCTGATTTATATCCCAAATTGTCCAAAGCAATTGCAACTTACATGATGCATGGGCCATGTGAATTAGCTAACTTGAAGTTTCCTTGCATGAAAGAAAGGAAATGTTCTAAATACTTTCCTAAGAAATTTGAAAACTCCACCACAATTGATGATGATGGATATCCATGCTATCGACGTCGAGAAATGTGAATGTCTATGCAAAAAAATGGTGTAACTTTGGAAAATATGATCGTTTATGAGGTATGAAGGTCATATCAATATAGAATATTGCAATAAATCAAACTCAATCAAGTACCTATTCAAATATGTTACCAATGGTCCAGATCGGGCTACAATTGAGATAACAAATTCAAAAGGTAATACTGAAAATTGTACCGTGGCTGATGAGATTAAGATGTACTATGATTACAAATATTTATCACCATGCGAAGTTGCCTGGAGAATTTATGCATATGATATTCATGAGGTGGCCAGCAATGCAACGATTAAATTTCCATCTTCCCAATGAACAATTGGTTTTTTTTCAATGATGATGACAAAATAAATAATGTTGTTGATGCTAATGCAGAAGTTAAAACCATGTTTTTAGCTTGGTTTGAGGCCAATAATACATTGGCTGAGGGTAAAGATCTGACTTATGTTAATTTTCCTACCAGATTTGTATGGTTGAATCAACAAAAAATGTGGCAGCCAAGGAAAAAAAGTTATTATGTTGGGAGACTTTCTTATATTCCTGTTGGTGTAGGCGAGTTATACTACATGAGAATACTTCTCACGATGCAGCGGTGATGTGTTGATTACGAAAGTATCAAAACTGTCAATGCAAAAATCTATGGCAGTTTTCAAGATGCATGTTATGCTTTGGGGTTACTAATGAATGATAGAGAGTATATTGATGCAATTAAAGAAGTCAAGTTCTAGAAATCAATTGAGGAGACTTTTTGTTACAATGTTATTCATGAATACAATGACAAAACTGGATGTGGTATGGATTGACACTTGGAAATTGTTAGTAGATGGGATTGTCTACCAAAAGAGAAGACAACTAAATTTTCCAAGTTCATGTCATTTTTAGTTTTATATATCTTATATCTATTAACTGCTTATGTGGAGTTTTAATATAGACTTTATTGTTTGAACTCAATATAGTACATAGGTATGTAGATAAGCCATATTGTTATAAACAAAAGTTTACATGTAAATAGATCAAATTAAGTGTCTTTCCTAAAGAAAAATAAAATGTGTCTTTCTGCATTATATATGATATATTAGAAAAATTTTATGTTTACAACACATACTATTTGTAAAACATTTTTATCTGTTGCAGGTCTTCACATTGATGATAGTGAGTTGAAGGAGCTTTGTCTAATAGAAATTGAGAAGCTACTTAATTCAAATGGAAGAGCTTATAAAGATTATACTTCTCTACCATGTCCAGATAGTTCTAACTTTGATTTTTATGAAAACAAATTCATTGTATAATAGCTCAATTATGACACAAATGAGTTAACTGAGCTCCATGCTACTCTATTGAAGTTGTTGACACAAGAGCAGTTAGATGTCTACAATCAAATCATTGGAATTGTGTTTTTTGATCATGGCTAGTTTTTCTTCCTTTATGGCTATGGTGGAACTAGGAAGACTTTCCTTTGGAATACAATGTCAGCTGCTATTAGAGCACAAAATAAGATTGTGTTGAATGTTGCATCCAGTGGTATTGCTAGTTTGCTTCTCCCTAGTATAACTATCATCAAACGGAAATAACAAAGCCCGAAATTTTTTAGTGAAAATCCTTTTAGTATGTTCTTAGCAGTAGAATTTTCTACCTTTCTTTATGAGAATCTAATGACAAAATGTTGGCAATAATACATATTTTTATTCAAAGACAAAAACTATTGGTATACATAGCTATATACATGATATATAATAACTACATACATAGAGAAAAAAATACTAACTGATTAGCAGTATGAAATTCTATACAATTAATAATATTCCACACATCCTAATACAAGTATTATGCCACTAATTAGCGGAACAGAAAGTTCCAAGTACAACCTATTTTTAGTATTTTGAACAATCACATGCTAACATCCTCTGTTTCTAGGGAGACCTTTAATAATTTGGCTTCACTCAGGTCTGTAGTAACAACAATAGATTGATCCTGCAACCAAAAGAAAAGAAGTTCTAGAAAACCTACTTTTGATAGGTATGGACTTAAGGATTTTGTTCATGGTTATGCTGATGTAGTTTTGGAATTTAATTGTCAAAGAATCAGTTACTTATAAACCCTTATTTATAAACTAATTGAATAATTAATATATTTTGTAATATAATCATTGTCCTTTTTGATGATGACAAAAAATATAAATTTTGATACCATAAAGGATAAGATGAAGAGATTAAGATCAGGGTACCAAAAGTGTTTAGAGTATACTATTGCACACCACTTACTCTTTTTTGTATCTAAAGAATGTAACGTTGATATACAACAAACTTGTTAAGCATCAGAGCATAATGAAAGCTTTCAAAGACATAATTAGAGAAAATATGTTATCAATATGCATGAGAAGATTGTGTTTAGATATATGAAACTCTTCTTGAGTTCATTACCTTATGCATGTATCAGAGAATATGTATCAATCAGAGCATGCATGTTGCAAATATCAGGGCATATATGTAGAAAAAGGTTTAAAAACATGAAAACTCACATATGTGACCACTAGAATACTTGTTTCATTAAAATTAGAAGATTAGAACTAGTGTTTGCAAATCAAAATTCCTATTCTACTTTCTCCTCCTTTGTCATTATCGAAAGACGCGGGTTCAAAAAGAAAGAGGAAATGACTTGATCATCACTGTCAACCTTCAGTAGACAGAGTTTGAGAGATTAGGAGGTGGTGAATTTGGTTGCAAAAGCGAAGGCATAGGCACAAGATCATTAGGTATTGTAGCCTTTGATGCAAGAAACTCAAGGTGAGGTTGCACAACAATGGTTAGTGGTGGTGGAGGTGCAAACTGGTGTTGGATAGATGGAGGCAACCTCTGTTGCATGATGAGATTCATGTTGTAGATAACAATCCTTGTGAAGGATTTGAGCGAAGACTCCAAAGTGTTCTTGATCACCAAGTTTGTCTCCATGCGTTCAACAGAGAACCTTTTTTCCATGGTCTCTTCTAAGTTGTCCTATTGAAGGCGCAATAGTTCTTGAATCCTTTCTTCAGACACACCACTTGGAGCAAAGGTGGTCAAGGGAGTTATCTCATGAGGAGTACTAGAAGTGCTAATGGTGGCTAAGGTATTGTCCACAACTAACGGAGGTTGTGAGGTAACTTCAATTAGCGGAGGTTTAATAACATCTAGTTGAGGTCTAAGATGCGCATGAAGTTGTTGAACAATTTTTCAGATTCAAGTTTCTCTTGCTATTGTTTATCTTCAGCTTCTTTTTGTGTTTCCATCAACTGGCAATTCAATTTGTCTTGTTTTTGTTGAAGCTCAGTCGTCATTCCTTGACCTGGAACCTAAGGATGCTGATCAAGAGAGTATGGACACTCCTTGAGCGTGGGAAACCTTGCCAGTAGTGATGATGGCTCCTCTTATTGCATCTTTAGAATACCGAGAGCGAAGAAGAGGAGTATCATGAATTTGCATTGATAGAACTCATTATCTCCTTCTTTCCTTAAAAAGCACATTTTTAGTGGTTGAAGCAATATATATTGGTCAGACGGAAGATTTGCACCATATGCATGTGGTTGGAGTTGTCTTCCTTGTCATAATCAAAGATGGAAGCAAGGCGAGAGTTCTCATACATGTCTTTATAGTAAAAGAGCATGGCATCACTCTGATCAAACTCAACGCTTGGCTTTAGTGCAACAGATTTCTTAGCCACATCCTTAGTAAAGTGTCGACTTGAATCATAAGGAATTGGATGCATCTATAGAATTCCTTCTGGAGCTTACAGACAAAAGGTTTGCTATGACAAGGACACCATTGGTTGGTTTCACAAGATCAACGCATAACAGATTGATCCATCTTCTAATGATTTCTTGCCTCTTTTTCTACGTCCAAAACATGTCCAACTTTTCACTCTCATGTCTAAGTTTGTTCCCTTAGACTATGGACATCAAGCCCTCCCCTTGACTAAGGATAATGTATATAATGTTGGCATGCTAATGATGCAATGTGGGTTGACAAATCAATGGCCAAGCTATCCCTCAAGTCTACACATCTGATGCCCAACTTCTACCAAATTCATGCCTAATAGAATAGCTCCAAGATTGCCACCCTTGGACCTATAGAAGAAGAAAGGCAAAGTTCTTCCCCACAGCAAGCCAATGCCTAATCAAGGTCCAAAAGACAATGTTATTTATTTTTGTCTTGCTTAGCAGTGTTCCATAGCATCTAGGAGTCTTATCCCTGTTGAGTTCCCATAAAGAGTAATGTGATCGTCAAGTTTATCTCCCTAGCTATTCATGAACTTGATTCGTCGATGCTCAGTTCATACCTTCTGGTGGTTGTCCCGTCGATGCTTAGTTCATACCTTCTTTGTGAGTAGATATTTTATAGTTGAATGGTCAGTGCGCACAATGATCTTTGATCCTACAAGATATGATCGAAACTTTTGAAAGGCATAAACCATTGCTAGCATCTCCTTCTCCATTGATGCATAGTTGATTCGGGCTCCATTTAGCAATTTGTTGGCATAGTAGATAACATGAAATCTTTCATTCCTCTTTTGTCGTAATACTTCTCCTATCACATAGTCACTAGCATAACACATTAATTTGAATTCTTGCCCCCAATTGGGAGTCACTATAACTGGTGCGGTTACTAGCTTTTTTAAGAGGTCGAAAGCTTGAAGGCATTCTTCATTGAAGTGGAATAAGTTCTCTTTGACAAGTAAAATTATTGAGGGGCTCAACAATCTTAGAGAAATCTTGTATGAACCTTCTATAGAAACCAGTGTGCCCAAAAAACTTCTTACTCCTTTCACGTCTCGATGTGGTGGCAGCTTTTCAATTACTTTTATCTTGGCTTGATCTACTTCAATACCTCTTGCTAAAATTTTATACTCGAGCACTATACCTTCAGTTACCATGAAGTGCACCTTTTGCCAATTAAGCACAAGGTTTTTTTCAATACATCTTTCTAGGACTTTTTCCAAGTTGTTGAGGCATGATGTGAACGAATCTCTGAATATAGAGAAATCATCCATAATTACCTTTATGCATTTTTCTACCATGTTAGAAAAGATGGCATTCATATACCTTTGGAATGTAGCCGGTGCATTGCAAAGTCCAAAGGGCATTCTCCGATAAGCAAAGACTCTAAATGGGCAAGTTAAGGTTGTTTTCTCTTGATCTTTCAGACTAACAAGAATTTTGATTATACCTTGAGTATCCATCCAGAAAGAAATAGAAGGCTTGACCGACTAACTTCTCAAGCATTTGATCCATGAAAGGAAGAGGAAAGTGGTTTTTCCTTGTTGCCTTGCGGAGAAGGTGGTAATCGATACACATTCTCCAACCGGTCACAGTCCTTTTGGAAATCAACTCATTCTTGTCATTTTTTATCACTGCTATTTGACCCTTTTTGAGGACTACTTGCACGGGACTTACCCATGAACTATTGGAAATGGCATATATCATTCTAGTTTCAAGAAGCTTCAGTACTTCTTTTTGGACTTCCTCTTTCATCACCGGGTTTAGTCTTCTTCGTGGTTGTGCTACTGGTTTGAAGTCCTATTCAAGGTTGATGTTGTGCATGCAGATGGATGGGCTTATTCCTTTAAGTTTGGAGATTATCCGTCCTAAGGCTTGCTTGTGCTTCTTTAGTGCCTTCACTAGTCTCTTTTCTTCCTCTTTGTACAATGTGCTACTAATGATGGTTGGTTTCTCATCCTTGCCCTCTAAAAAGATAGTAATGTATTTTGTATAGGTTTTTTTTAACAATGTAACAATTTTAAAAAAAAACAAAAAGTACAAAAACAACTAAAAAGACTATTCAGATTCATGATAAACATTTGAATAGCTAAATTATAACCAACAAGTAATGTAGAGTATCTTGTTTCGTATGCACCAGAACCAAATATTATACATTTCATTGTACTGATTTTTATCTTAATATGCTTAATAGGTTATGTAGAATGATAATTTAATACTCAATACATTTAGGAAAAATAACTTTGTTTTTGGCTTAATTTGTATTGTTTCTATTTTACAGTCAACACATGCATAATGGACTCAATCAAAAGCAATAAACACATACATGAGTAACAACTACATTGTGCCACTGTGTGGATCTTTAGTTATCTCCGCATATTCCATAATAGAAGTATTATTTTGTTTTAGTCTTAATCATTATTATTATTTATCACTCAACTTATCCAGCAATCCCAATCAGTTCCATTTCTTTAATTAACTATTTTCCAATTCAAGTTTATACTTTCCTATAAATAAACAAACTTGAATTTTTACTTCATCAATACTCTGTTTTGGGATTTATTACTATTTATTTAATAAATAATACATTCAACATAATATACTCTTACTTCTAGACTTACGTTGCTAGAGTTTAAGGGATGCAATATAATTGACTATACTGTTGATTGATTACATTTGAACAATACAAAAATGATAATGATTATACTCTGTTATGCTTGATATAGTAATTTACAATGAAAAACAATTTATTGAAACCAATTTTAGAACCCTAATTTCTCATTAGAGTATTTCTTACTGTAACCCTTAAAACAGAATTTGTGTACACTTGTGAAATGAAACAATGAAACAATAGTTGGTTCATTTTTATTGTTTCAAAAAACTACATGAAATGGATTGCATTCTGAGGAAGAACACATACCTGAAGGAAGAAATCAAATGTCGTGAACCCACCAATCATCGCGTCTCTCAGAAAATCATCATTTCCTAGAGCATCAACCATGGTGTTCTTGTTGTTCTTTGTTGGTCTTCTTCCTGCACGTCATTTTGGTTTTCTTCTGAGAATATGGTTCCTATTCTCACTATGCTGCGGGTTTTAAGAAGTTTTCAAACTTTTGAAGCATGGGATTTTCTTCCTGCACCCATCATTTTTCTTCAACACCCAATAGTGTGAGAGAAAAACCAAAAACACGCTTACGTATAACCTATACAAATTGTCAATTCGTAAGGTCATTACGGATTGCCAATCTGTAAGGCCATTATGGATAGCCAATCTGTATGATTCTTATAGATTACAAATCCATATGTTTTGGAATATTTCAAAAAGTGTTGGGTGTAGAAGATTTTCTTCCAATGTAGGAAGAAAATCCCTTGAAGTGTTTGGTTGTTTAGCTACGTTCTGGGCCAAAATGCATTAGTGAGACGGATCCGTTTGAACCATTTTCTAACTACACCACCAAATTATTTGATACACCCAACTCTAATACACCAAATACCAGAAATGCCCTTATGGATAGATTGGCAATCAGTTTAGGCCCAAAATTATGTAGTCATGGACTTTGGTAATAATTATTTATATTGGTTAACAAATTTTCTTCTTGCACCCAACATATCATTTTATACACGCTGCAATCAAAGGCAAAAACCGAAAATGCACTTACAGATTGCCAATACAGATTAGCAATCTGTTTGGGCACACCATGGTGTAGTCTTGGGTTTTGGATACACTTACAAATACCCCCAACAGTGACAGTGAAACCTTGAAAATACACTTACAAATCAGTTGTAAAGATTTGCAGTCCATTTTTGGGCAAAACTGTGTAGTAATTGGTTTCAGAAACAATTAATTATGTTGGTTAAGAGATTTTCTTCCTGCACCCACTCATACGATTTTATACAACCAACAATGACACGAAATAAAATGAAGACACTTTTACATATTGCCTATACGCATTATCAAGTCGTGTGAGGTATACGTATTGAAATACCCTTATATGATTTTGTCAAATTTTGTATATTTTGAAGAAAACATTATAGATCAATAAAATTTATTATAATGATTTTTAAATTTTGTGTATAGTGTTTGGAAAATTTGTTTATAGCAAACTTAAGTTATTCGAAAATATTCATCAATAATCTGAAACTTTACAAAATTATCTTGAAATAATCTAGATAACATTAATAAAAATAATCATTAGATTTCATGCATATAATTTATAATATATAATTAAAATATATTATACCAATATAATAAGTGTTTACTGAATTGGTTTGTACCGACCATAATATTTACTTCTCCTAATACTACACATGTCCATATGAAAACCACATGTTGTTGGAAATAGGTACTTAAAAAAAAAAACCTACTAAATGTACTTAAACTTTTGTTACATCAGCATAATTATCTTTCTCTTCAATGTCAAATACAAATGCAAGCTCATCCCATTCCTTGAACCCTACATACCTGCAAAATTGTTTCCACCCCTTTCCTATCTTCACAAAATTTGGTCTTTCTTTGTCAAATAGCAACTTACACTTATGCACCCTTCCATAACCATTTTTCAGGTGTAGTTCATTGATCTTCTTTGACAAACAAATGAAGCAAAATCTTTATGCAATTTCTGCAAAATTTGAAAATAAACAAAACAAATACACATCAAAATTGTTGTTGTGAAAGTCAGTACAATATATAGAAATGCATGATTTGCAACAACAACAACCACATAATTAATATAATTACTAAAGTAAAGGATGTGGACTTACAAATTTGTTATTGGTTGTTGTGTCTATAGTCAAAGTGATGTAAGCTCCATTGGAGCTTGTAGGCCTAGGATCTTCTTCATCAATGGATTCCTTTGCTTCTTGGAAGATGAATGGCAGCGGAATGGAGAAGGAAGCGAGAGAGGAGACACCACTTCAAGGAGAAGATGAGTCTAGAAGAAGCTCACCACCATAGGAGGCCATGGATAATAGCTTGGAGGAAGAAGGAGATAAATGAAGGGAGAGGGAGAGAAGAGCACGAAATTTTGTGCTCTAAAAGAGCTCTGAAATCTAAAGTTTAATATTCAAATGATCAAAGTTAAAAAATGCACACACATGACCTCTATTTATAGCCTAAGTGTCACACAAAATTGGAGGGAAATTTGAATTTCAATTCGAATTTTACTTGAATTTGAAATTGAATTTGTGGAGCCAAAATTTCACTAATTATGATTAGTGAATTTTAGTTATGGTTCAGCCCACTAATCCAAGATCAATTCCAAGATTCTCCACTAAGTGTGCTTAGGTGTCATGAGGCATGTAAAGCATGAAGGACATGCACAAAGTGTGACTATATGATGTGGCAATGGGGTGTAGTAAGCAAATGCTCACCTCCCCCTCTAAAATTTAATTGGATTGGGCTTCTACCAATTCGATTAAATTTATTTCCAACCACACACATCAAATATTCACTTAGTGTATGTGAAATTACAAAACTACCCCTAATACAAAAACTAGTCTAGGTGCCCTAAAATACAAGGGCTGAAAAATCCTATATTTCTTGGGTCCCCTACCTACATTATGGAGCCCTAAATACAAGACCCAAAATTAATGAAACCTTAATCTAATATGTACAAAGATAAGTGGGCTCATACTTAGCCCATGGGCCCGAAATCTACCCTAAAGCTCATGAGAACCCTAGGGCCTTCTCTTGCATCTTTGGCCCAATCTTCTTGGAGTCTTCTATCCAATGCCCTTAGGGGGTAGGATTGCATCATTCCCTCCCCCTTGAAAAGGATTTGATCTCAAATCCAGAGGTTCTTGAAACTCGTTAATTCTTTCCTCAACACCTGTAAAAAGAATAAAAACATATGTATTAGTGATGTTGGGTATGTTAGAGTATGGTAAGGACTGAAAACCCCTTTCTTGGCCATCTTTCCATAAGAGAATATAGTTCCTCACCAACTCAATGAGTGGTGTTACAAGTATAGAAAAATATGGGACAAATCTTTTGTAAAAGTTTGTTAAGATATTGAAGCCCCAAATTTCCCTTATACTTGGTGGAGTAGGCCACTCAGGAATGACCTTTATTCTCTTAGGGTCCATGGGAAGCCCTTGATCACTATTTAAAAAGTTAAGGAAAGTAATGGAATAAAACATACCTTTTTCTTTATTTTCATGTTGATTATTCCTACAAAAAATTACGACAAACCTAAGGTGCCCCACATGAGCACCTAGGTTTACAAAAAAAATAAGAACAAACCTACCTAATGAGTCCCTATGTACACAAATCATGAAGATGTTGGGTGCATAAGTGATATTACAAAAGAGTGTTGCACCACTCAACACATTCATCATATCACCTATCATAGGGATTTGGTGCCTAATAATACCTATTTTAGGCACCAACAAAGCACAAGGATTTAAGCTCTTGCAAACCAAACCCTCATCCAACAACTCCTTTACTTGAGGAATAACCTCAAGCTCAAGAGGTATGGCAGTGCTAAGGGATGTTTCCCTTGATAGGAGAAGGTAGAAAGATTGTTTAAGAAGGAGTGTTCTTTTAATATCACCTTTTGTTGCAAAATGATTTTCCTTCTTAACAATCTTCTTTGAGGAATCCTTTTCCTCTTTTTCCTTCCCCTTGGCCTTTGAAGACAAGGCCTTACTATCCTTCTTTTTCTTTTGTTTTTCTAGTTTTTCTTCCTCATCCCCCTTATCTTTCATAGTTAGTTGATCTTTGGCCACCTATGAAGGTGCTTGAGGATGCAACACAAATTTAGTGCCAAGATGGGTGAGGGTAATTTCATTAGTTAGGCCATTATAAATTATCTTCCTATCAAATTGCCACGGCCTTCCTAAAATAATATGTCCTGCCTCCATGGGAACTATATCACAATTAACTTCATCCTTATATGTCCCAATGGAGAAAGGTACCTTCACTTGTTGGTTAACTATCATTTCCCCTTGCTCATTGAGCCATTGAAGTTTATAAGGTTTTGGGTGGGGAATGATAGTGAGGTTCAACTTGGAAATTAATCTTGTGCTACAACAATTGCAACAAGATCCTCTATCCACAATGAGAGAACAAGTTTTATCTAAAATTTTGCATCTTGTATGAAAGATGTTCTCTCTTTGGGATTGAGATAGATCACAAGATTGACCTCCGAGGAGCCTTCTAACCATTAAGAGGTCACCTTCTTCATGGGGGTAAACTTCCTCAGTAGACTCTTCACCCCTTACATCCTCTTCACTTCCACTAGAGGAAGGCGAAGAAGTAGTCTCCTCTTGATTACAATAAATGTCTTGACCCCTCATAATCATGGTTTTCTTTGTGGGGCATTGAGAGGAAATGTGACATCTCCCAAGACACTTGAAGCATTTAATGTTGCTAGTCCTTTCTTGGGAACTAGTCTTAGGGGTGTATTTATCTATGGTCTTACCCTTATCTTTCTTGGGTTTTAAAGGTGCTGCCCCTAAAATTCCATGTGCTTGGTCCTTCCTTGGATAAGAGTGAGAGCCATAAGATTTTGAAGAAGGCTTTCTTTTAAGTTGTTTCTCCACTCTTATACAAAGTTGTACTAGCTCATCTAGGTCCCTATATGGAAGGAGTTCAACCTTGTCCCTCACTTCCATATTAATCCCACTAAGGTACCTAGCTATGCTTGTTCTTTCCTCTTCCCTAAGTCCAGCTCTTAAAAGGAGTAGTTCCATTTGTTGTCTATATTCTTCAACCCTCATACTCCCTTGTCTAAGCCTTTGGAGCTTGTCCATAAGCTCTCTTTCATAGTAGGAGAGAATGTGCCTCTTCCTAAGGGCACTCTTAAGATCATTCCAATACTCTACTGGACGATCCCAATGAATCCTTCGTTCCCTAACAAGGGAAGTCCACCAATAGAGGGCATACCCTTGAAAGCTAAGGGTAGCCAATGGAACTTTCCTCTCTTTGCTAATATGATGGCAGACAAAGAGTTCTCCAACCTTCATTTCCCAATATAAGTAGGCCTCAACATTATCTTTTTCATGGAAATATGGGAGGCTCATGTTAACCTCTTGAGGCCTTCTATCCTTTTCTCTTCTTTGGGAGTGATGTTTAGTATGTGAACTATGGCGCCCTCTATAATAGTCGCTAAGTTCTTCACTTAAACTCTTGCAAGAGTCATGACTACTAAAGGAGGCATGTTTTTCTCTTTTCATTTCTTTCATTATTTTTCTTCTTTCTTCCTCTCTTATTTTCTCTCTTTCATCTTGACTTATTTCTTCCACTCTTTTTTTACCTTTTTCTTTTCTCTCTTGTTTTTCTTTCCACAACTTAAGGGATCTCAACTCATCTAATATCTTATACAAGGGGTCCTTAGGAGTAGAACCCTCACCCTTAACACTAGATGAAGAATGAAGACTCATGTTGGTTCCTAAGTTATGGTTCTTTCTTGTTGGGGGTTTGAAAACAAAAGGTAAAATAAACTATGGTTGAAACTAGCCAAAATAAACACTAAAATAGGTGTGAAAGATAAGGTAAAAACTAATTGGTAAAAGGCAAGCTATCTAGGCGGTTTGACAATGTAGGGTAAAGGAAATAAGCTATGGAAGTAAGCAAGAAATTAAAGTGCAAGAAATGCAAACTAGGCGGATCCTAAGAGTGTTTGGATGACCTCATTTAAGGCTCCCAACAAAACACTCACTATCATAAGGGAAAATTGCCTAAAATTATTACACACAAATGGAAGTAGGGTGACCTAGCGGAGGCTCCCAACTTACTTCCAATGAAAGGCCTTTTTGTTACAAAATTTGAAAGCAAAGCAAATTGCCAATTACAAAATTACAAAGAAAAAAGTCCTCAATTGTGGTGGCTATTCTCTCTTTAGTGTTTCACTCAATTTGGAGTGCTTCTTAGTCCAATAGCTCTTAAGGTGGTTGGCCCCTTGCTTCTTGACTCAAATTCTTCAAGATATGGCACCAATCCTCCTTTCCAATTCCCTATATGGCAACTCACAAGCAAGGAAACAAAGAGACAAGCAATAACCAAAGACCAAAAAAAAAAATGAAAGCTAAACCAATAGAGTTTTAACAAGAAAAATTTTCAAGGATTATTCAACAATTAAAGAATTGAAAAGCACACAAAAGCAAGCTAGGACTCAAAGAGAAACTTAGAATGGCTCTAGAGTAGAGTTAAAAAAACAAAAAAAAAGACTCAAGAAACCTCTAGTTTTGGCACTTGTTTTCACAATAATTTTAAATTGAAATTTAAGAACTAGGATTGGTATAAAATAGGCACCAATTATAGAACAAATTTTGAGTCAAAACAACAAGCACACTTCCCTTTCACTTTTTTTTTTCCTGGACACTAATTTTTCTGCCAATTTGTGTGATATTTCTTATTTTTTCCTTTAATCCAAATCGCTTGGTCTTTTTTTTATAATTTTTTTTCCAGATGACTAGAAAATTCAGTAAAAGTTTCAGCTCAAAAAACGTGTTGCCCAATTCCCATTAATTTATACAAGTTCGTATGTTCAAGCTGCCAACACCTGCAATTCCAACCTAGAAATCAAGAGTAGTGTTTATGTTGCTTAAGGCTTGGATAGTTACAATTTGTGTTTGCTTATGCTCAATTACCTTGAATAACAAAATTCAAGAGAGCTTAAGACTTATTTGATTCACAAATCCAGCCACAACTCAGCACCACAACTCAACTTCATCATATGCATCATGTAGGAAACTTAGAATAAAAAAAAAAGAGTTTAACAACAAGACTACTTCTAGGAACTGATTTAGAACATGTTATGAACTAAATAACATGCATGAATTAGACTCAAAATTCAAAATATAGGCTAAGAATGACAAGAATACATGAACAAATGTATCTAGAATTCAATCAACAAAATAAAAATTCATCACAAACTTAGAACATAATGTGACAATTACTATGACTAAACATGACTATAAGACAACATGGATTAAGTGATTTACACTTAGACTTTTGTGTTTTTTTTTCTAATCAATATTTTGGAAGAAAATTTAGATCTAAGGTTCAGCGCAAGAATATTATGAATGAAAAATAATAGAACCTAAAATCAACACAAAAACATGATTCAAGAGTAGATCTACAAAATTTGAACCATAGAAATGCAAGAACAAGTGTAGATGTAAGATTTAATCGGTTTATTTTTTCTGAATATACTCTAGACAGCACCAAACCACAAGACAATGGAGGATATACATGGAGGAATAAGATGAAGAACAAGGACTTAAAGAGAATTCACCGAACAAAAAGATAGAGGAAGCAAAAGAACATCACCTAGATGAAGATGCTCTTGATACCACATGATGTAAGCTCCATTGGAGCTTGTAGGCCTAAGATCTTCTTCATCAATGGATTCCTTTGCTTCATGGAAGATGAATGGCAGCGGAATGGAGAAGGAAGAGAGAGAGGAGATGCCACTTCAAGGTGAAGATAAGTCTAGAAGAAGCTCACCACCATAGGAGGCCATGGATAAGAGCTTGGAGGAAGAAGGAGATGAATGAAGGGAGAGGAAGAGAAGAGCAAGAAATTTTGTGCTCTAAAAGAGCTTTGAAATCTGAAGTTTAATTTTCAAATGATCAAAGTTAAGTTATCTATTGTCAAAAATCTCTGTCACTCGGTTTTTCACAATTTCGCTCCTAACTTATGTTTAGTGCTCCATGAGTCGGATTTTCGCAAATCTCACATGTTACCCTACATTGTCAAACCTAACAAACTCATTTTTTAGGTCAAAACCTTAATAAGAATAGTCCATACTACTATAACTCTTAGTCCAAATTCGTGGCAGATTTTCATTTTACTAAAGGCCCTTAAACTTGTTTTATTTTTAACTTTTGCTAGGAAACTCTGATTTGGGAGAAATTTAAGGCTAAGTCTATGTTTCAACATGCAAAGAACTAATTTTTGGCATAACAAACTCAAGGAAAATAGCTCAACACACAAATTCAGGACATGATAGCAAGCTCAAAATTTTCAAAGCAACAATATGTTCAAGGAAGTTCAACAACAAGCACATGGCTCAAGAGTTGAAGAGACCCCCCCCCCCCCTTACCTCTTGTAGACTCCACAAAATTTAGAAGGAAGAATGAAGAATATTCAGGCTTTTCAAAGTTTCCCTTCATGAGTTAAACAAAATGACAGTTCCAAGTTATTAGAGAAACTAGAAAAAGAGAATGAAGAGGAATCAAGTCTAGGATGAAGAATGAAGCTTATTTACCTAAACTTGGTGACTCAAGGGCTCAAGAACACAACCAACAAGTAGGGAAGAAGAAGAACAGTTGAACTCCCCTCCCCAGGCTTTAATTTCGTTCAAAACATGAAGGGATATGACTACAAAAGATTTTTTTTCACAAAGGCCAATAAGCTATGGTGTAGGCTCTCTTTTACAAGGCTTTTGTAACACTTGAATGACCCCCTTGGCAGGCAATTTGAACGTGCCAAGTCATACCACAAATGGGGAGTTTTGAATCTATTGATTAATTAATTTGTTGACATGAATATTGATGTTAATTGTTTGCATTTAATTGTTAATGATATTTGTTTGAATTAAAAATAAAATAATCTCATTTAATATTTTTTTAGGGAACGAATATGGGATTGTCACATGACATCATCATATCAAACAATATATATATATATATGTGTGTGTGTGTGTGTGTGTGTGTGCGTGTGTGTGTGTGTGTGTGTGTGTGTGTGTGTGTGTGTGTGTGTGTGTGAGAGAGAGAGAGAGAGAGAGAGAGAGAGAGGGAGAGAGAGAAAAATGCTAGCGACATTCTCTCTTACACTCTCTTTCTAAGACTTTCTATGATTGGTTAAAATTTATTGAAAATCATCATTTTTGATAGGTTTTTCTTCTCATTTAATGATTTTCTCTCCTGATTTTATATGAGAAGATAAACCTATCAAAATTGATGATTTTCAATAAATTCTAACAAATCATAGAGAGTATTGAAAGAGAGTGTTGCTAACACACACACACACACATATTAGATGTGTTTGGTAGCATCTTTCACCGTAAAAAGCAAGACCAAAACAAATTATGAGGGGTTCAATTGGAGCTAGAGGGTTGAGAATTTGAAAGCCTCATGAGATTGGGAAAGAAGCTTCAACAGGAACTAGAGGCAACTTATTTATAAGAGGAATTCCTTTGGTTTCAGAAGTCCAGGAAAAAATGGGCCAGGTTTGGTGGTAGAAACACTAGCTTTTTCCATTCCTAGACTATAGCTCATAGACGAAGCAATAAGATCCATGGGCTTTATCTCTCAGATGGATCTTGAAGCTCAAACCATCATATTCTTAAGTAGGTAACTTCCAAGCACTTCAAAATTTGTTCTCTAGTTATAGTATGACTTCTCATCTTGACATGCAGGGTGGTATTCCTCCTATGCTGGGAGAGGGTGCCTGTCGAAATCTCCTTGCCCCTATCACTAAGGAAGAAATGAGACGTGGAATTATGAGCATGAAGTCCTTTAAGGCTCTAGGTCTAGATGGATTCCATGCTTTTTTTCTTTAAACAATATTGGCCAACTGTGGGGGATGAGTTAGCTTATGCAATTCCCATTAATTTAAGGCTCTACGTGTTGACCAATTCCCATTAATTTATACAAGTTCGTATGTTCAAGCTGCCAACACCTACAATTCCAACCTAGAAATCAAGAGTAGTGTTTATGTTGCTTAAGGCTTGGATAGTTACAATTTGTGTTTGCTTATACTCAATTACCTTGATTCACAAATCCAGCCACAACTCAGCACCACAACTCAACTTCATCATAGGCATCATGTAGGAAACTTAAAAAAAAAAAAAAAAAAGTTTAACAACAAGACTACTTCTAGGAATTGATTTAGAACATGTTATGAACTAAATAGCATGCATGAATTAGACTCAAAATTCAAAATATAGGATAAGAATGACAAGAATACATGAACAAATGTATATAGAATTCAATCAACAAAATAAAAATTCAACACAAACTTAGAACATAATGTGACAATTACTATGACTAAACATGACTATAAGACAACATGGATTAAGTGATTTACACTTAGATTTTTGTGTTTTTTTTTCTAATCAATATTTTGGAAGAAAATTTAGATCTAAGGTTCAGCACAAGAATATTATGAATGAAAAATGATAGAACCTAAAATCAACACAAAAACATGATTCAAGAGTAGATCTACAAAATTTGAACCATAGAAATGCAAGAACAAGTGTAGATGTAAGATTTAATCGGTTTGTTTTTTTTTTGAATATACTCTAGACAGCAACAAACCACAAGACAATGGAGGATATACATGGAGGAATAAGATGAAGGACAAAGACTTAAAGAGAATTCACCGAACAAAAAGATAGAGGAAGCAAAAGAACATCACCTAGATGAAGATGCTCTTGATACCACATGATGTAAGCTCCATTGGAGCTTGTAGGCCTAAGATCTTCTTCATCAATGGATTCCTTTGCTTCTTGGAAGATGAATGGCAGCGGAATGGAGAAGGAAGAGAGAGAGGAGACACCACTTCAAGGTGAAGATGAGTCTAGGAGAAGCTCACCACCATAGGAGGCCATGGATAAGAGCTTGGAGGAAGAAGGAGATGAATGAAGGGAGAGGAAGAGAAGAGCAAGAAAATTTGTGCTCTAAAAGAGCTCTGAAATCTGAAGTTTAATTTTCAAATGATCAAAGTTAAAAAAATGCACACACATGACCTCTATTTATAGCATAAGTGTCACACAAAATTGGAGGAAAATTTGAATCAAATTTTACTTGAATTTGAAATTGAATTTGTGGAGCCAAACTTTGGAGCCAAAATTTCACTAATTATGATTAGTGAATTTTAGTTATGGTTCAGCCCACTAATCCAAGATCAATTCCAAGATTCTCCACTAAGTGTGCTTAGGTGTCATGAGGCATGTAAAGCATGAAGGACATGCACAAAGTGTGACTATATGATGTGGCAATGGGGTGTAGTAAGCAAATTCTCACCTCCCCCTCTAAAATTTAATTTGATTAAGCTTCTACCAATTCAATTAAATTTATTTCCAACCACACACATCAAATATTCACTTAGTGTATGTGAATTACAAAACTACCCCTAATACAAAAACTAGTCTAGGTGCCCTAAAATACAAGGGCTGAAAAATCCTATATTTCTTGGGTCCCCTACCTACATTATGGAGCCCTAAATACATGACCCAAAATTAATGAAACCTTAATCTAATATGTACAAAGATAAGTGGGCTCATACTTAGCCCATGGGCCCGAAATCTACCCTAAGGCTCATGAGAACCCTAGGGCCTTCTCTTGCATCTTTGGCCCAATCTTCTTGGAGTCTTCTATCCAATGCCCTTGGGGGGTAGGATTGAATCACAAAGTTTCTATGAATTCTATCATCTAAGCAACACCAAAAATTTTGAAATAAACTTAAATTCACTAAATTGCTTAATGTGGAACATAACTAAAATAACTCGAACCAATTCATTACAATAAATAAGGTAAACTTACAAAATGGGTTGTGGATCCTTTATTCTCTAAGGACTTTGCACTTCTTCTTTTAGGTGGAACAGACAAAGCAGGAGATTTTCCCTTAGAATGATGCCCACTTTTGGGAACATTATAACTATTTCCCAAGTTTTTAGTTTTTTTGGGTTCCAATTCTACTTTTGTCGCTAGCATTTATCTCTCTCTCTCTCACTCTCTCTCTCTCACACACACACACACACACACACACACACACACACACACACACACACACACATATATTGTTTGATGTGATGATGTCATGTGACAATCCCATATTCGTTCCCTAAAAAAATATTAAATGAGATTATTTTATTTTTAATTCAAACAAATATCATTAACAATTAAATGCAAACAATTAACATCAATATAATAGATTCATGTCAATAAATTAATTAATCAATAGATTCAAAACTCCCCATTTTGTGGTATGACTTGGCACGTTCAAATTGCCTGCCAAGGGGGTCATTCAAGTGTTACAAAAGCCTTGTAAAAGAGAGCCTACGCCATAGCTTATTGGCCTTTGTGAAAAAAAATATTTTTTAGTCATATCCCTTCATTTTTTGAACGAAATTAAAGCCTGGGGAGGGGAGTTCAACTGTTCTTCTTCTTCCCTACTTGTTGTTTGTGTTCTTGAGCCCTTGAGTCACCAAGTTTAGGTAAATAAGCTTCATTCTTCATCCTAGACTTGATTCCTCTTCATTCTCTTTTTCTAGTTTCTCTAATAACTTGGAACTGTCATTTTGTTTAACTCATGAAGGGAAACTTTGAAAAACCTGAATATTCTTCATTCTTCCTTCTAAATTTTGTGGAGTCTACAAGAGGTAAGAGGGGGGGGGGGGGGGTCTCTCCAACTCTTGAGCCATGTGCTTGTTGTTGAACTTCCTTGAACATATTGTTGCTTTGAAAATTTTGAGCTTGCTGTCATGTCCTGAATTTGTGTGTTGAGCTATTTTCCTTGAGTTTGTTATGCCAAAAATTAGTTCTTTGCATGTTGAAACATAGACTTAGCCTTAAATTTCTCCCAAATCAGAGTTTTCTAGCAAAAGTTAAAAATAAAACAAGTTTAAGGGCCTTTAGTAAAATGAAAATCTGTCACGAATTTGGACTAAGATTTATAGCAGTATGGACTATTCTTATTAAGGTTTTGACCTAAAAAATGAGTTTGTTAGGTTTGACAATGTAGGATAACATATGAGATTTGCGAAAATCCGACTCACGGAGCACTAAACATAAGTTAGGAGCGAAATTGTGAAAAACCGAGTGAAAGAGATTTTTGACAATAGATTGGTCATCACGAACCTCTTATTATTTCTAAATCACATAAACCTGTGGCCTACAGCTCCCAAGTTTATTAAGTTGTTGTCATCAATCATCTTATTAAAGTGAGACGCTTTGAAATAAGAGAATTGAGTCTAGAAAAAATAAATATACTATTCTAAAAATGAAAAGAAGAAAAAGTAGATACACATGACAATTCATAAATATTTTGAAATGTCAATTATTTATTAATTAACTGATACCCCCAAATTTTAAACTTAACAATCGTGTACACTTGAAAGAACAGACGCGCGTGTTCTAATTTTGGATAGGGATGTTGCTTGCTACAAGACAATGACTACTCTGAATGGTTGAGTTGTCCCATTGATTTGGCAACCTACTATTGAACGTGGAGAAAAGTGAGGAGACTGAACCGAACAAGACCAAAAAAAAAATGTGACATGTAAAGGATATCCAAATAGGAAATCACTTCTAAAAACATAGACCACAAATTCAGATTCTGAGTCCTAAATATCTGCACCAACCGTGTAACACAGTACATTTTCCATAAATGTATATGGATTTTCAATAGACAAGTTACTAAAGCGTCGATTTAGCTTCATCCCTAGCTACTAGCTAGCACTTTCACTTCCGTTAATTTAACAGTAGACCATTAACTTGAAAATTTCAAAACACCGCATCAAAATTTTCTTCTGAAGGCACTACCGAAGAATGGCTGTTTTTGCATCTTCATCATCTTTACAAACCCATTTGCATTCCTCGCTCTTGGCACCTTCTTTTGAAGGTGCACATGATCACAACTCGTGGTGGGTGCGAGCGAGATCACAGAAACGCATTGGTCAAAGATTACACACACAGGACATAGCTAGAGGGCTGAGAATAAAAGTCCAGAGTGCAGCAACAAAACCAGCAAAATCTCCAGGTACTTGTACCGAGTTTTTTTTTTTTTTTTTAATTTGTAGTAATCGAAAACAGGTACCAGAGATCATACTATGTTATAGTTCAACCAATTAAATTAGACCCCTTGGTGTTTTGGGTTGCTTTCACTTCTAACTTATCAACGCTTAAAACACATGATACATGGATATTAAGTTATTAACTAGTTTATTTCATTTTTCTTGTGGTAATTAGCTGAAGAAGATTGGAAGGTTAAGCGAGAATTTCTGCTTCAGAAAAGGGTACATCTCCTTCTCTAAATCTTTGTCACACATATAGATAGCACTACCAAATGTGCAAAAGACTAATTACATTGTTCCGCCTTTCTTTTAAAGTTATCAATCAAAGAAACCATTTCACTGGCTTTACTAGAAATAGAAAAGGCTTTCGATTTTGAAACATGTGATATTCCTCAGAATTATCACCATCCTAATATAAATCATAAAAATCTTCCTAGTAATTTACACTAATAACCCTGAGGTTTCATCAAACTACTGAGACACCTTCTGTTATTATGAGCATTACAATAATCTTCTCCTTTGTAGGAATTGCTTGTGTAATATATAAAGGGATGCCACTTTAATGTTTTCAAACATAAAAGAAGATTGATGTAAGAATAAAAAAAAGAGTGGTGTTATGTGTAAGAAAAAAATTCAAGGCGTGTGAGTACAATTTACTTAAATATTTATCACTAAGCTAGCGTGTAAATATCTCAATAGAGATCACAGAATAATACTATGGAGAATTAACTCAATTAAGGGGCAAAGTAAATAATTGCTATAAAAAATAATTAAATGTATATCAGAGTCTTGTGTAGAATTTTGGAGAACGGGAATTCATGTTCATATTGTATGCATAATATATATTGCTATGTTTTATCTTAAGGTGTATATGTATAATATTACAGGTAAGAAGTGTGGAAGTAAAGGAAGCTCTGCGCCTTCAGAAAGAAAACAGTTTTGTATTACTTGATGTAAGACCAGAAGCAGAGTTCAAGGAGGTTAGTCTGGAGGGAATTCTCATTACCTGTAACGAATAAAAACTATAGAAATTGGAAGCCTCGTGCATTTCCCATATCCAGTGTTCCTAAAATTCATTAAATTTTGAATCCTGTTTCTCGGCTATGCTAATAATTTCAAGTAGTTGTTACACTTGGAGAACATATATTGACTTAGTTGGGAAAAAACATAAGTAGTGAGTGGTTTGGTTAATGGTGCAGGCACATCCTCCAGGTGCAATCAATGTGCAAATATATAGGCTCATAAAAGAGTGGACAGCATGGGACATTGCAAGACGTGCTGCATTTTTGTTTTTTGGTATTTTTTCTGGGACAGAAGAGAACCCTGAGTTCATCAAGAGTAAGATAAACTTTCCTAATCACACATTTCCTGAGGTCATGCAAATACTTGTTTCCTCTAAGTAAAAGTTTGATTTGTGCTGGCAGATGTTGAAGCAAAAATAGATAAAGATGCAAAGATAATAGTAGCTTGCACATCAGGGGGTACATTGAGACCATCACAAAATTTGCCCGAAGGTCAACAATCAAGGTACTAAATTTTCTCTCTCTCACCCGAACATCCGGAATATATTTATATAGGGCTATTTTTATATGATACTAAGTGGAAGAAATAAATTTTGATCCTAGTTGGATAATCTAGATTGAAGGTTAATATGACTTTTTTGTTTAATTTCTCCATTCATTTAAATGTTTAATGTTTATTGCAGACCATACTAATAAATTGTTAATCATTAAAGTCTGATAATAGTATCTATCAATGTACATAGAGATGCAAAATCATGGAGTATTGTAAAGTTGTATAACTGCTTGATCTAAACTGCATCAATTCCATCTACAGACCGCAATTTACAAGTAGCTCTTAAATCTAAATTATTCTGCAACAGCTAAAATACGCCACCGAATTTGTCCATTTGATATTACCAAGAATGTTTACTTTCATGTCAAAAGCTTAAATTGTCAGTGAAAACACAACTCTTGACATTAAACACATGGAAACATGTCAAACCTAGAATATGAACCAAAACACCATCTAAAGCCAAATGATATGACCAAGAGCGTTTACCATTATGTTAAAAATTTAAGTTGTTAACAGGGACAAAATAGTTGAGATATAACACTATGTTCTAAACATAGGCTTTTTTCTATTTAAGCTATTGGGCATGGACCACTAAATTGAACTTGAGTTGGGTTTAAGACTGAAAAATATGAAATAGATAAGAAAAATAGATGATAGAAGGAGAAGAAAGATAACACAACAATGAAAGTTTATTGCGAATAATAGAAAATAATACAATGAAAATTGGGTTCAAAAGCTCTCTCTAACTCGCTTTGAATCCTACTAACTAATTCTTTTATAGGATTATATAGACATAACATAATAACCTAAAAAAATTATGACGGCTAAAATAGTTTTAACACAAAACAATGTTAATGAACCATCTAACTGACTAACTAATACATACTGGACAATATATTAGAAGATACGGTTGAACGCTTCATTGGACAGAAGACAATTCCAACACAAAAGGCTAGATTGGACACTATAGGTAGTGTAGTCTAGTCACTTCTATCAGTGTCATCCACTCCTTGTCATCCAACAATCTCCACCTTGGTTCAATAACAATTTTGAATTAGATGTAAATCTGTTTATTCCCAACAATCTATATTAAGTAGATCCAAATAGAGCATGAACTTGCTTTGAGGAACAGGCTTTGTGAACATATCAGTTGGGTTCTCCTTCGTATTAACTGTGGCGTCCCTAAATAATGACTGGTTTAATAGTAATAATTTAAATAACAGAAACCATGGGAAATATTTTTTTTCTTTTCTTTTCTCTCTTTTCACGGTAATTAATTTCAGAATGAAAATTATCACTATAGAGTCCTGAATGGCCAGTTCACAACTCTATTCGGAGTTATTTCTTTCTGATCACTCATAACCTCTAAACCATTTTGCTCTTTCAAAAAGAAAAATATACCAACCATCATTTTAGGTCGTCACGTGAAAAATAATAAAATGCGGTCGATAAACTCTTGTCATTAAAGTTTGTTAACACACTTCCTTTTCAAATAACAAGATTAAACATAATTACATTTATCATCTAAAACTGTCCAAAATATGGGAGTTTGCAAAATACATAGTGACATCCAGAGTAAAGGTATCAACTGTGGTGGCTTTAGCCACATATATACAATCATCAAAATTTCTATACAATAGGTCTACCCACCCAAAAATCAAAAGAGTAAACCTAGCAGTCTGAACTAGATACACCCACCCACAAAAAGTATGTAAACCTAGTCTAAGGAGCCGTCTACTATGATGAAGAGTCTTCACTATTCGTTGTCCCTCCAGGGACGCTCTCCTCTGTAGAGTCTGCCTCAGATGCTGACATGATATACTCTGAAAAATCAACATCAAGGAGTGGGTCTTCGTCATCCTCAGGTAAGTCAAGAGCATCCACAGCAGGATCTTCTTCAGAGGATGACACCTCTATCACTTGAACTGGCTCCACTAGTCGATATGGAGTAGGTGTAGGTAGTATCCACTCCACAGGCTGCTGAAGTGTGCGTGCGGGTTCCTCTGGATGTACCAATGAAGTAGCAGTGAGTCGAATCGTGCTACGGAATCGGCACCTCTCATTGCCTTCGAGGGTCTCCCAAACTCCCTCTAGGCACTCCATCACCACGCGATCATGGATTAATTGCGCTGCCATCACGATGTACAAGAAATAAAAGAAAGGGGGTAGACTTTTTCACAAGAAATCTAACTACAGGTAACAATACAATGCGTCCCATAACTGCTACATATAGTCAAAAGGTATGTCTCAAGGGTTTTCTTCTCTGGTAATCGATTACCAAAGTATGTAATCGATTAACAGTGCCCAAACTCGAGTTACACAGCTTCTGCACATGGAAACCTGCAAATTACACTGTGTAATCGATTACACATAAATGGTAATCGATTACCAGTGTTCTATCTCCTTGTGTAATCGATTACACCCAACTGGTAATCGATTACCAGTGCCATGTTACTCTGTGTAATCGATTACACACCATTGGTAATCGATTACCAGAGGCCATCTTAACATCCTGTCTCCATTTTTTAGCCTTGTAATCGATTACACACCCTTGGTAATCGATTACCAGAGGTCATTTTAACTTCCTGTCTCCATTTCTAAGCCCTGTAATCGATCACACACCCTTGGTAATCGATTACCAGAGGCCATTTTCCAGATACCACTCAAGATTCATAGCTGGCCAGCCACCACACAAGCCTCCTTGCTTTGTGGTCTTTGTTCTTTTATTAGTTGATTGCCAGGAGCTCGCCTGTTTAGGTACATCACAGGTTCTCACTGACTGACTATGCCCGGGTTGGGTCGGGATGGGTCAAGCTTGGTTTTGGGAAATATCACCCCACCTGATGTTCCCAAGGTCTCCTGACCCCCGCGACATATCTCCAAGTACCACTCTGTGGTCAACAAACAAAAGTAGGAAGACTGACTCTTCCACGCTTTCTCACATCAAGCTTGTTGGATTATGGGGTATCCGTCATATGTGGTACTAGGTGGCGATCGGGCGATGGTGCAAATCAACTCTCCCACATCCATAAATCAAGCATGAACCCACCATCCCCAATTGCCCACCTTCAACTGAGCTCACGTACTCCTACGTAGCCCTTTATCCTCGTTCCTCTCAACACCGGGTCCCCATCAACCCCTCCAAGCTTCCACAATATCCAAGCAATTTAATTCTCACTATCATGAACTACCCTAAACCAAGAAAATAGGGCATAGGCAGAAAACTCTGCCCAAAACACATTCACATATTACCATTTTCCCTACTCAAATACCCCAGTAACATTCTCTTCGTTCCAATTCGTTAACCGTTGGATCGACTTGAACATTTTACTGGAGGTTCCTAGTACATAAGTCTACATTTTGACTGTTGGGATCTGCTAGAAAGTGTCCAGAACCCAATATGTACTACCTTTCCCATAACCAGCAATGCACAAGCATTTTCTGCACATGAGCAAAAATTCTGTTGCACAAATTTGACAACAATTTTCTGCATAATAGGGCAGATTT
Organism: Glycine soja; assembly: GCF_004193775.1. NCBI lineage: Eukaryota > Viridiplantae > Streptophyta > Magnoliopsida > Fabales > Fabaceae > Glycine > Glycine soja. Next base: position 33,205,356 of record NC_041015.1, on the reverse strand, counting down.
CGAAATCCATCTTGCCCACATCCAATTTTGCTCAAATTGGATCCTACAAGTCCTAAATCATGTATAAATCATATTTAAACCAAAAACAAACTTCAGACCAAGACAATTCAAAATCTAGGTACCTAAAACCCATCAATTTAGTGGATTTTCAAGGTTTGAGAAGTGAAAATGAGAATGGGGTAATTTTGGAGTAAACTCTCATCTCAAACAAGTCTATAACATTAATTTAAACTTGCTCAAACTGGTTTTAAGGCGAAAACTCCACTGATTCAAGATTTGACCCCTCAACACCCAATTTACCCTAGAAATGACTCTTGTTTTCACATTTGTCACTCATTTTTCTCATTTGCTCTGCCCAAGCTTTCCTACAAGTCCTAATTGACATTTTAAACTAGGATCAACTCACTTTGACTCCAATTTACACTAACTCCATGTCTAGCTTCTCTAACCCTCAAAATCTCACACTTTTCTATCTACAACATTGTCATTCTCACATTTAACCCTAAATTAACTTTCCCCATCATCTCTACCATTTTTCTATCAATAATTTCAGCACACAAACATCACAAAGCATCATCATAAAACCCTAAAACAGAATGGGTAAATTTGACTCACATCAAACATATCAAGTTTAGCATGCTTTCAACAAATTTCTTCACAAATAACTACCATAAGGCATTAACCTAGTAAAACTACCCATCATATCTCCCAAAGACCCGATACCCACGAATTTCATGTGAGAAGAAGTCTACCCAAACCTGAAATTCGAAGTCCCACAACGTAGAGGTGCGCTTCACGACTCCAAAAATGGCTTCCTTTTGCAATTTGGAGTAGAAATGATGAGCAAAGAGAGGAAAAGCTTTCTGAATTTCTGCTGAGTGAAGAGAGAGAACATGGCTTTTATTTTAAAAGGATTTTCTCTTTCCTTCTCCTAAAAGTTATGCCACATGTCTCATTTTGAGTGGAGCAAAAAGGGGCCCACCTCTTCCCTTTGAGGTGACTTTATACTCAGCCACAAGGAGAGAAAAGTTTGACCTTTTGAATGCTAAAATCCTGCCTCAGTTTGTGTGCTGCTTCTCTGGTTCCAATTCCTCGCGTTTCTCTGCACCCGTCGGGGCCCGTTTTCGAAAGTAGACAATATATATATCAAAACGCTCAGAATGAAACCTTGAGCGTAGTTCAGAGGTTGGTTTTGTTAAATTTTTAGTTGCACGCAAAATGATAATTTTTAGACTAATTAATTGAGAATTAATCTATAACTTTCCAGTTATGGATTACTCTTCGTTAATCAACCTAACCCGCGTATCTTTCCCCCAATGTACATACTTCTACCAGGAGTATATATATATATATATACACTGAATAATACTTATATATATATTTACTTAAAATATATCATTTACAAAATTCCGGGTAGAAATTTCCAGGATGTCACAATACTCCCACCCTTTAAGGAATTTCGTCCCCGAAATTATCTACTCTAGGAACAAACTTGGGTACAATTCTCTCACCCTATCCTTTGACTCCAAGGTTGAATCACCCTCGTCGGGTCCCCACTGCACTTTCACCAACGCGATCTCCTTTCCTCTCAGCGACTTCATTCTTCGATCAGTAATCTTCTAAGGTTGTGCTTTGTAGGTGAGGTTATCCTTCACTTGTACTTCATCCAGTGCGAGTACATGTGATGGATCCGAGTTGTATCGTCTCAGTTGAGAGACATGAAACACAGGGTGCAAATTCGATAAACTCGGAGGTAAAGCGATTGGATAAGCTACAGGCCCAACCTTCTTCAAAATTTGATACGGACCCAGATACTTGGGCGTCAGCTTCCTAGATTTGAGAGCTCTCCCTACTCCAGTTACAGGAGAAACCTTCAAAAACACATGTTCTCCTTCCTGAAAATCTAATGGCTTCCTCCTTCTGTCATAATAGCTCTTCTGCCTATCCTGAGATGCTTTTATTTTCTCTCGAATCATCTTCACTTGTTCGGTAATTTGTTGTAGCATTTCAGGCCCAAGGATTACTGCTTCTCCATCATCGTACCAACAAATAGGAGTTTTGCACTTCCGCCCATATAGAGCTTCAAAAGGAGCCATACCAATGCTGGCTTGGTAGCTGTTGTTGTGAGTAAATTCAATCAATGGCAAACATTCCATCCAACTGCCTTGTTGCTCTATAATACATGCCCGGAGTAGATCTTCTAGAGTCTGAATGGTTCGTTCAGTCTGACCATCTGTTTGAGGATGATAAGCTGAACTGAGCTTCAGCTTTGTCCCCAATGCTTCATGCAGACTTGTCCAAAATCATGATGTAAACGTCGAATCCCTGTCTGATACAATACTGGAAGGAATTCCATGCAACCTTATTACTTCTTTGATATACAACTCTACTAGCTTCTCCATTTTATACTTCATATTCACCGGAATAAAATGAGCAGATTTGGTGAGTCGATCTACTATGACCCACACAGCATCGTGTCCACGACTAGTCTTGGGTAGACTAGATACAAAATCCATAGATATGCTCTCCCATTTCCATTCCGGAATTTCTAGTGGCTTTAATTCTCCTGATGGTCGCTGGTGCTCAGCCATAGCCTTTTGACATGTCAAACATCTTGCTACATATTCAGCTACATCTTTCTTCATGCCATGCCACCAAAAACTTCTCTTCAAGTCTTGGTACATCTTAGTCATTCCTGGATGGAAACTAAGACGGCTTTTATATGCTTCTTCTAAGATCTTAACTTTCAAATCATCTAAAGGTAGTACACATATCCTCCCCTTGAATCTAATTAACCCAGTTGTGTCCTTCTTAAACTCCACATCCTTATCTCCCATTGCATCTAACACTTTGCCTTGCAGAAACTGGTCATCCTCTTGAGCCTCGCGTATGTGATCTACGAACTCATTGGTGATCTGCAACTCTCCCACAAATAAGCTCTTGGGTCGCATCTCGATTGCTAGATTCAGATCTCGAAATTCCTCTATCAATCTCTGTTCCAGACTCATCATGGCCGCAACATGTAAGGACTTCCGGCTTAGCGCATCGGCTAATACATTAGTCTTTTCTGGATGGTAGGAAAGACCAAAATCATAATCCTTGAGGAACTCCATCCATCTTCGTTGCCTCATATAGAGTTCCTTCTGATCGAACAAGTATTTGAGGCTCTTGTGATCGCTGAAAACTTCAAAACGAGTACCATATAAATAATGCCTCCAAATCTTTAAGGCAAAGACCACCGCTGCTAGTTCCAAGTCATGGGTCGGATAGTTAACTTCATGAGGACGCAATTGGCGTGAAGCATAAGCCACTACTCTTCCCCCCTGCATTAACACATGTGACATCCTAGAATTTCTACCCGGAATTTTGTAAGCGATATATTTTAAATAATTATATATATATAAGTATTATTTAGTGTATATATGTATACTCCTGGTAGAAGTATATACATTGGGGAAAAGATATGCGGGTTAGGCTAATTAACGAAGAGAAATCCATAACTGGACAGTTATAGATTAATTCTCAATTAATTAGTCTAAAAATTATCGTTTTGCGTGCAACTAATAATTTAACAAAACCAACCTCTGAACCACGCTCAAGGTTTCATTCTGAGCGTTTTGATATATATATTGCCTACTTTCGAAAATGGGCCCTGACAGGTGCAGAGAGACGCGATGAACTGAAACCAGAGAAGCGGCACGCAAACTGAGGTAGGATTTTAGCATTCAAAAGGTCAAATTTTTCTCTCCTTGTGGCTGAGTATGAAGTCACATCAAGAGAAAAGTGGACCCCTTTTTGTTCCACTCAAAATGGGACAAGTGGCAAGTGCTTTAAAAAAATAAAATAATAGGAAAAAGAAAATCATTTTTTCTATTAAAAGCCACATTCTCTCTCTTCACTCAGCAGAAAATTCAGAAGCTCTCCTTCTCATCTCCCACGTTGCTTTTCTTCTCCCTTTCTCCTCCACCATTGTTGCCCATCAAAGCTCCAAACTTTGCTCATCATTTCTTCTCCAAATTGCAAAAGGAAGCCATTTTCGGAGTCGTGAAGCGCACCTCTACGTTGTGGGACTTCAAATTTTAGGTTTGGGTAGACTTATTCTCACATGAATTTCGTGGGTATTGGGTTTTTGGGAGATATGATGGGTAGTTCTACTAGGTTTGTGCCTTATGGTAGTTATTTGTGAAGGAATTTGTTGAAAGCATGCTAAACTTGACATGTTTGATGTGAGCCAAATTTACCCATTCTGTTTTAGGGTTTTATGATGATGCTTTGTGATGTTTGTGTGCTGAAATTTTTGATAGAAAACTAGTAGAGATGAGGGGGAAAGTTAATTTAGGGTTAAATGTGAGAATGACAATGTTGTAGGTAGAAAAGTGTGAGATTTTGAGGGTTTGAAAACCTAAATTTGGGGTTAGTGTAAATTGGAGTCTAAAGTGAGTTGATTTTAGTTTAGAATGTCAATTAGGACTTGTAGGTAAGCTTGGACAGAGCAAATGAGAAAAATGAGTGACAAAGGTGAAAGCAAGAGCCATTTCTAGGGTAAATTGGGTGTTGAGGGGTCAAGGTAGTGCATTGCTGGTTATGGGAAAGGTAGTACCTATTGGGTTCTGGACATTTTCTAGCAAATCCCAACGGTGAAAATGTAGACTTATGTACTAGGAACCTCCAGTAATATTTTCAAGTCGATCCAACGGTTAACGAATCGAAACAAAGAGAATGTTACTGGGGTATTTGAGTAAGGAAAGCTATAATATGTGAATGTGTTTTGGGCAGAGTTTTCTGCCTCTGCCCTATTTTCTTGGTTTAGGGTAGTTCATGATAGTTGGAATTGGATTGCTGGGATATTATGGAAGCTTGGAGGGGTTGATGGGGACCCGGTGCTGGGAGGAATGAGGATAAGGACTATGTAGGAGTACGTGAGCTCAGTTGAAGGTGTGCAACTGGGGATGGTTGGTTCATGTTTGATTTGAGGATGTGGGAGAGTTGATTTGCACCATCGCCCGATCGCCACCTAGTACCACATATGATGGGTGTCCCATAATCCAACAAGCTTGATGTGAGAAAGCGTGGAAGAGTCAGTCTTCCTACTTTTGTTTGTTGACCACAGAGTGGTACTTGGAGATATGTCGCGGGGGTCAGGAGACCTTGGGGACGTCAGGTGGGGTGCTATTGCCCAAAACCACGCTTAACCAATCCCGACCCAACCCGGACATAGTCAGTCAGTGAGAACCTGTGACGTACCTAAACAGGCGAGCTCCTGGCAGTCAACCAATAAAAGAACAAAGACCACAAAGCAAGGAGGCTTGTGTGGCGGCTGGCCAGCTATGGATCTTGAGTAATATTTGGAATTTGGCCTCTGGTAATCGATTACCAAGGGGTGTAATCGATTGCAAGGCTTAGAAATGGAGACAGGATGTTGAGGTGGCCTCTGGTAATCGATTACCAATGTTGTGTAATCGATTACACAGAGTAACAGGGCACTGGTAATCGATTACCAGTTATGTGTAATCGATTACACAGTGTAAATTGCAGGTTTCCATGTGTTGAAGTTGTGTAACTCGAGTTTGGGCACTAGTAATCGATTACATACTTTGGTAATCGATTACCAGAGAAGAAAACCCTTGAGACATACCTTTTAACTACATGTAGCGGTTATGGGACGCATTGTATTGTTACCTGTAGTTAGATTTCTCGTGAAAGAGTCTACCCCCTTTCTTTTATTTCTTGTAGATCGCGATGGCAGCGCAATTAATCCATGATCACGTGGTGATGGAGTGCCTAGAGGAAGTTTGGGAGACCCTCGAAGGCAATGAGAGGTGCCGATTCCGTGGCATGATTCGACTCACTGCTACTTCATTGGTACATCCAGAGGAACCCGCACGCATGCTTTAGTGGACTGTGGAGTGGATACTACCTACACCTACTCAACATCGACTAGTGGAGCCAATCCAAGTGATAGAGGTGTCATCCTCTGAAGAGGATCCTGAGGAGGACCCAGAGGAGTTACCTCCTGAGCCTGCTGTGGATGCTCTTGACCTTTCAGAGGATGATGAAGACCCACTTCCTGTTGTGGATTCTCCAGAGGATATCTTGTCAGCATCTGAGGCAGACTCTACAGAGGAGAGCGGCCCTGGAGGGACAGCGAACAGTGAAGACTCTTCATCATAGCAGATGGCTCCTTAGACTAGGTTTACATACTTTTTGTAGGTGGGTGTATCTAGTTCAGACTGCTAGGTTTACTCTTTTGATTTTTGGGTAGGTAGACCTATTGTATAGAAATTTTGATGATTGTATATATGTGGCTGAGGCCACCACAGTTGATACCTTTGCTCTGGATGTCACTATGTATTTTGCAAACTCCCATATTTTGGACAGTTTTAGATGATGAATGTAATTATGTTTAATCTTGTTATTTGAAAAGGTAGTGTTAACAAACTTTAAATAAATTAGAAGTTTATTGACCGCATTTTATTATTTTTCACGTGACGACCTAAAATGATGGCTGGTATATATTTCATTTTGAAAGAGAAAAATAGTTTAGAGGTTATGAGTGATTGGAAATGAATGACTCCGAATAGAGTTGTGAACTGGCCATTCAGGACTCTATAGTGATAATTTTTCTTCTGAATTTAATTACTGTGAAAAAGAGAGAGAAAGAAAAAGAAAAAAAAATCCCATGGTTTTTGTTATTTAAATTATTACTATTAAACCAGTCATTATTTAGGGACGCCACAACACACATCCCAAGCCTTGCCCGCTCGCATCGCAATACACTTCAAATGGTCTCCTAGGGTCGGGCAAAATTAACACTGGAGCTGTTGTCAACCGCCTCTTCAACTCTTGGAAGCTTTGATCACATTTCTCATTCCAGACAAAATTCTCATTCTTAGGAGTCAATTTAGTTAGGGGCAGTGCCAATTTAGAAAATCCCTCAATGAATTTTCTATAATAGCCAGCCAACCCCAAGAAACTTCGAACTTCTGTTGGAGTTGTCGGTTGTTGCCACTCCATAACCGACTCCACTTTAATCGGATCCACCACAACCCCGTCTTTAGAAATCACATGCCCCAAGAACTGTACTTTCTCTAACCAAAATTCACATTTTGACAATTTGGCGAACAATTTCCTATCCCTCAGGATATGCAACACAATTCTCAAGTGCTTCTCATGCTCCTCCTTATTCCTTGAATACACTAGAATATCATCAATGAACACAACCACGAACTGATCTAAGTAATCATGGAATATACGGTTCATATAGTCCATGAAGATAGCCGGAGCATTAGTCACTCCAAATGGCATGACTAAATACTCATAATGCCCATACCGAGTCTGAAACACAGTCTTTGGGATATCTTCCTTCTTAACTCGGATTTGATGATACCCCGATCGCAAATCGATCTTCGAAAATACCGTCGCTCCCCTCAATTGATCAATCAAATCATCTATCCTCAATAGAGGATATTTGTTCTTGATAGTGACTTTGTTCAGCTGCCGGTAGTCTACGCATATTCTCATACTTCCATCCTTCTTTTTAACCAGTAAGACCGGTGCTCCCCACGGTGATACGCTTGGGTGAACAAATTGTTTACTTATAAGATCCTGCACTTGTGCCTTCACCTCTGCTAGTTTTACCGGAGACATCCTATAGGGTGCGATCGACACTGGATTCGCCCCAGGCACCAAGTCAATAATGAATTCCACTTCTCTTTCAGGTGGTAATTCACAAATGTCATCAGGAAAAACCTCTGGAAATTCTGACACCACCGGTATACTGCTAACTTCAGAGACCTCCTCCACATTCATGGAGAACAACACCATGTAAGTTCGAACATCCCCCACTCCATCGGTGGCAGCATTCTCTTTCAATGGTTCATTTGGAATTACATTTCCACCAAATACTAGCATCTTCTCTTTGCAGTCTAGAAAGATATGGTTAGTAGATAACCAATCCATCCCCAAGATCACATCTAGATGAGCTAAAGGTAGGCAAATCAAATCCGCCATAAAAGATCGACCCTTAATAGTTATAGGACACTTCAAACACACCCGAGAGGTGGTTACAGGCTCATTAGTCGGAGTAGACACCACCATATCATATGGTAACTCCGTCGTACATAACCCCAACCTCTCCACACATGCATGAGATATGAACGAATGCGTGGCACCCGAATCATAGAGTACATCTAGTAGTTTATCAGCAATCAAACACTTACCCTGTATCAAATCATCGGAGGCACCAACTTCTGATCCACTCATAGCAAATACCCGGGAGGGTACCTTTGGTCTTCCACCACTAGTGTTGTTGTTGTTGCTAACATTACCGCTCCTTGTGGGATTAGTAGGCCCACGATTGACTGTGTTGGAATTGGAAGTTACCGTCGGTCTCCCAGTCATTCTACACTCTCGAGCATAATGGCCTACCTTGCCACAAATATAGCAACGATTCTCCTATGTCTGCTGGAGTTGTGTGCAATTCCTCCTATGATGCGGTCCTCCGCACTGAAAGCACTGTACCCCAGTCCCCCTTGACTGGCTCATGTTGGACGTAGTCATAGGTTTTTCTCCTTATTTCTAGAATATGGCTTCATCCTCTTATTACTGTTTCCTCTAAAAGGATGGCTTCTTTGTGGTCCTCCAAAACCTCTAGCTTGCCTCTCTTTCATCTTGTCCTCAAATATTTTGCACTTGGTCATCAGTTGATTGAAATCTATGATCTGCATGTAGCTAACTGCCTGTTGAATCTCCAGTAGAAGCCCATTCTCAAACTAAGCACATAAGTCTTCTTTGTTCCGAGCATCTTGGTATTGAGGCCAATACTGTAGAAGTTCATTAAATTTGGTCGTGTATTCCCCAACGGACATGTTTCCCTGCTTCAAATCCAGAAATTCCTTCGCCTTTCGCTTCCTGAGATCTCGTGGAAAAATAATTTTCTAGGAATTTGTCCTTGAAGAAAATGTAGGTCTCACGAACTTCCACCAGTTCTCAGCTTCTCCTTGGAGCATGAATGTCGCATAAGGGACCTTATGCTCCTCGAGACAACCCATCGCCTCGAAAATCTTCTCAGTCTTAGCTAACCACAACCTAGCACCTTTCGGATCATAGTCCCCACTGAACTTCGGCGGGTGGTTCTTACGGAAAGCCATGAGTCCCCGATACTCTGCCGGCTCCACATCACGTTCCTGCACTAGAGTTTCCAGCACAGCTGTGATGCAGTCTAGGACATCACGGTTCTGATCCCTACCACATCCTGCCATACGTAACCTGTAGGGAAGCTATTAGTATCCAATAAATTCTACTGAGAGAGTGTACCATACAAGCTATGACAGTTACAACAATATCCCTCTCTCTCTCTCTCTCTCTCTCTCTCTATATATATATATATATATATATATATATATATATATATATATATATATATATATATATACACACACACACACACACACACACAACAATTCTACTGAATCAATTGCACATTCCTGCCTAAGACAAGAAAGTAGAATTACACACAATTTGTGACTTAACGTCACTACCCGAAACCTACTTCCAAGTTTCAGAGATACAAAGCATTCACACAGTAAGACCATGAACAGGTTCACTAGAATCCAACTTTTGCTCTGAGATCTTTTTTGTCTTGCAACTCAAGGATTAACTTATCAACCTTTGATGGTTGATCGAAGAGAGGTGCCCAGATTTCCTGTTCTTTTAATAAGGCATACATCTTGATGCGTCAAAAGTTGAAACTATTCTTTCCTATGAGTTTCTCAATCTTGATTGTGTTGATCATGTAAAAAAATGATGAAACTCAGAAACAAAGAAGGGTGAATTGGTTTCTAAATCAAATCAAACTTAAAAAACAAAATTTTGAAAAACTTTTTTCCAAGTATTGTATCACAAACTTTTGTTAAAAACCAATACCTAATCAATCACCCTTACACAAAATCCATATGTTAAAGTTCTTTTTGAAAAAGAAATATTCTTTAAACTCAGAAAATTGATCAAGAATAGAATGAAAGAGAGAGATAAGATCAAGAGAAGAAGTACACCAATTTTTATATTGGTTCACTCTGTATCTCTAGAGAAGCTACTATAGTTATCTAATTCAATCTGAATTATATTTTTACTATGCACTTTGAATTCTTACAAGCAATCACAATCAATCTCAGTTCTTACCCAGAAAAAGAGACTCAGGTACCCAACCCTAGGATCCTTTGTGAATAAGAGCCTTAGAGACACCTACCCTAAGTCCAACCTAGAAAATCCTATTCTAGCATGTCTTCAAAAATTCATGCATATGCTAACATGTAAAACACACGAAAAATTGAGTCAATGAAATACACAACCTGATAATTCAAATGCAAGAACCTTTGTTTGATTGAATTGATCTCTTCTTGACCTCACAAGATCTCAACAACTCACTTTTACCATGAATGCTTCAGAAAATGAAGTCTAGAAGGTGAGTCACACAAATTTATTCTGGTCATTTTTTCTTCTCTCTTTAAAAGTGAGAATACAAGGTGATTATTTTTAGATAAAACAGTTATAACCACTTGTAATCGATTAAATCACCAATGTAATCTATAGAAATAATTGATTATATTATCATTTTAATTGATTCAAGTGTTCTTCCCAACACCTGGAAAGTTTTCAAGAACAATGTAATCAATTAGATTCTTGATGTAATCGATTAAAATGTTCTTGATCATTTCTGGAAACACTTTTAAGAACGAAGTAATTGATTACGATCACCTGATAATCGATTAAGGCATACTCATGAAAAATCGAACATGGTCTTAATTGAATTATGTAATCGATTACAAATAACTCCTAATCGATTAAACCAAAACTAGAATTTATCTACAAGCTACAAGCAACTTGTGTAATCGATTAAAACAAAGAGTTTTATTCACTGAAGAAGTTTCTATTTTTAGAAACAATCTTCCTACTCAAATGATGATTCATCTTGTACATATGGATAGATAAAGACTAAGATGCAACAATTAATACAAATGTCACTTAAAGAGTTGAACATGTAAAAATACTAACTTCTTCAAGTTTCAAAGCTTAATCTTTCCCTATCTCAATAGACCATCTTCTTGATCAAAACTTGAAGACACAACACGAACAAAACAAACAAAATGGTTGATCTGGAATGATTAGATCCACCCCAAAACAAATGCGAAAATGATTTGAACAGAAGCTCAGATACCAATTTATTGGGTTTAAGACTGTAAAATATGAAAAAGATAGGAAAACAAATGATATAAGGAAAAGAGAGATAACACAACAATGAAAGTTTATTGCAAATAATAGAAAATGGTACAATGAAAATTGGGTTCATAAGCTCTCTCTAACTAACTAATTCCTTTTATAGAAGTGTACACACAAAACAGAATAACTGAAAAACAGTTATAACAACTAAAGCAGTTATAACAAAGAACAATGTTAAGGAACCATCTAACTGACTAACTAATACAAACTGGACGGTACATTAGAAGACACGATTGGACACTCCAATGGACATAAGATAGATTCCAGTGTAGAGGAACAAATTGGATGCTACAGGCAGTGTCGTCCAATCACCTCTCTCAATGTCATCCACTCTTGTTGTCCAACAACTAATAAATGCAACATGTCCAGACTCTGGTCATATTCATATCATTTCATTTAGATACATCATAGGTTGACATTACAACTTCAACAAGTTTCTAATTATCTCAAGATTTGAAGGTGAATCTTGTTTGAGAGGAAGAGAATGATTTGCTCTAAGGTTTGTTATATACTTGCAGCTTTGCCTTGTATATTTTTTAGCAGCATTGGATTGTATGTTGGATGATGCCACTTTTAGTGAAATTCTGAAAAAATTAATACTACCAATTGCTCTTAAACCATTGATTCTGCATTAATGAAAAACATTTTGACATTTTTCACAGGTCACTTATAGCAGCGTACCTGTTGGTCCTTAACGGTTATACCAATGTCTTTCATCTAGAAGGTGGATTGTACAAATGGTTCAAAGAGGAACTGCCAACTGTTTCAGAGGAGTGAAGCTAGTGCCAAAAGTGTTCTTGTAGTCATGTGGTGATGCCTAATTTTAATTGTAATTAGTGACAATGCTGACAAATTTCAAGAAATGAACTGATGAACTAAACTGTGACTGTTGAACAGGTGAGGAAAACTATTGTTCAAAAATTGACAATTTAATTAAAAAAAAACTGATAAATTATTCGGTCCGGGTTGCTTTCATAAGGGTCCGCTCTTATTAACTTAGTGTTATCACTATCATTTGTCTTTTGTTGCCAGTTCCTAAAGGAATCTGCTCTCAAATCCAACAGCACTAGTTATTGAAAATTTATAAATTATTGAAAATTGAAAATTTAATTATTTATAATCATTAGGAAAAATCAAGAAAGAATCTTTAATATAATATTAGTTATTATCATTACAAGATGGTAAATCTACATTGAAAGTTGGAATATAATTCTAAACCATCTTACGGGGTGATTGGGCTTGTTCGTAAATGTTGATGGGAGTGAACATGCTTTCGTCGGTTAGGGATATTCTCTAATGTTCAATTCCAGATGAGATTTAGTTCAACTTAATATAACATACTACTTACATAACACATTTGACGAAAGGGAGGATTTTATTTGCTCCTCAAGCTCATAAGCGTGAAGTTTTCAAGGGAGAACAGGTTAAAGAAGAATGAAGGTAACTGCACAAAGGTTTTCAATGCCAATTATCATTGTTTTTTTCATCAAAGATTTTAACTCACTCTTCCATTGGAACAAGGAGAAAACTCTAAGTCTTAATATTAATGACGTAAAAGACTTTAAAGTATATGCTCCTTGGTTATGACATGGATGAAATTCATCCCTTATCTTTGAGCTCCAATGAGATCTTTCAATGGTGATTTTCAACCATGGAGTTGCAACGGAAGATAAAGGAGAAGAAGTGAGAGGAGGTGTCATCCACTAGAGAATAAACCATGGAAGGAGAAGCTTCACCACCAAGACAGTGCCTTGGATAAGAAGCTTAGAGAGGAAGCTTCAATGGAGGAAGAGAATGAGAGAGAGAGACCTCATTGAAAAAGATCGTCAATTTTGGCACAAATAAGTTTGGGCCAATTCTGCCATTTCGAGGGTCAAATTGGGCTGGAAAGTCAGAACCTCTACACTTGAATAATTGTGTTACAAATTTGGGCTTTGTTTTGTGTAATTAGTTTACTTAGGTAAATTAGATAGGTCAAATCAAGGCTCATTCCTTTCTTCTGAGTAGTAACTGTATATATTAGTGGAAGTTAGTTAGTTACTTCATTTTTACAAAAATAGTTTTAGAAACTTGTTGTGCAAACTTTAAGATCAAACTCTTTTATCTCTTTTTCTCTCAACTATTCTTCTTCCTCTTTTCACTTATGTTCTTCCTTTTTCTTGCACAAATTTTGTGGCTCTTCCACTGGTGATGATCATGGAAGGCTAAACACTCAATCAATCCAAGGATCCATTCCAAGCAAGGTTTGAATTTGAGTTTTGGTTTATTATTTCAATTTTGTGTGAATGTTCATCTTTTTTTTCAATCCTATTTTCAATTTTCATGATTATGAATAGGCTTAGGATTGAAAACGAATTATGTTATGGATTCCTTTCCTAATTTTGAACTTAATCACATATTGTTTAGAAGATATTTAAACCTAATTTGTGATCTTAATGAATTTAGGGATTAATTCGATTGAACTAACTCTAATGACATTGATTGAACTTTCATAACATGACTATTCTCTGTAGAATTATGCTAATTCGTTTGCATTGGTTTAGTGAATTGGATTGATGATTTCCAATTTGTTATGCAACCAGTTTGTGCAATTTTGTTTGTGTTCTGCAACTAAAACTCTATTTTAGTTTAGAATTCGCATTTCTATTCCGTGTTTTTGCATTTCTTTCCAGTGCCTACAAACTATTTGTTGAAATTCCCCTTGTTGTTTATAAGTGAATTAAAGTAGGAACCAAATTGAATCGTATCTCTAAGTCGACCTAGGTTAATCTTGTACTGCAAAATTTCCTAGTTTTATTTGTTTTGAATCGATTCGACAATCGTTATTAGTTCTCAGACCATATAAATCAAATCACATATAACAACCATTCATAATATAACGAATGAGACATATATTTTAGGAAAAATTCTAAATTAAAGAATAGAATGACAATTTGCAAGCAACTCTTAACATTTAATAAAAGAAGTAAATGAGAGAATAAATATAAAATTTTGAGCAGAGTCTCTTCTATAATTAACACTATTCCCAAAAATTCCAAATCAATACAACAACAACATCATTCATAGTTTTATTCATTAACAACAAATATTTTGCCTCCCATTAGCTTAAAAAAAATTTTCCTGAAAACCAGCATGCAATAGGGACAAACATGCAATCTCATAATTGGGTTCCGTGACCCCAACTATGGCATTGAAAGCTATAAACTAAACTCCCCTCACGTATCTATATTCTCCTGTTAGCTCCTCGTGACGTTGTTTTGAAATCTCTTAGGTTCATGTCCTTAGTCTGAATGTAGAGCTCTATATACCAAATCAAAGACAATTTAGTATAGTTGTCAAAGACAAGGTTAACAATGATATTTAGGGTCAAATACCCACTTAAATTTAAAAGGGGCTAAAACGGTGTTTTTGGAGTCCAAATAAAAAAGACGTCATTTAGAAATTCCGGTCACGCCAATGTGACCGGGGTTTAGCGAAGGTCACGAAAATGACATCAATTTTATAAAAAGGAAACTTTTACAACATCTCATATTCAAAGGTTTTTCAAAGGAAGTGAAAAAACATCAAATAATGATACCCAAGTCACAAAAGATAGTAAGAGAGGCTCAAACTAACTAGGAAAAGGCATAGAAAACACGGTTACCTCCAAGAAACTGCAAAGGGAGGGTCGAATGTTTTGTTCTCTGTCGAATCCTTTAGTTGAGTTTTGAAGATTAGGCTCCAATTAAAGTGTTCCTCTCCATGCGGTGGTCCGATGGTAAGCGACAACAACTCATGGCGGTCACCGGTGGTTGTGGGTGGTGGTGGAGGAGGTTCTAGGGTTTAGGTGAAAATTTTGGAGAGAGAGACAGAAAGTGAAAAACATGTTCTTTCTCGCTGCTGGTCATATTCGTAACCTGCAAGACTCGCTCGAGCCAAAATTTTGCTCGCTTGGGCGAGATGGCCCAACTGAAACACCCCTGGGTGAGTTATGGGGAATCCCTACTCTAACATATTTCAATGCTTCAGTGCAAAGGTCACACTCCAGATGTTATTTCACAAATCCCAATGGTCAAAACATGTAGACTTAGGTTGAGATCCTGCAATCCTTATTAGAAGGTGATCTAACGATTAACAAATATGAGATTGTGGTTTTACAGAAACAGGTTTTTGGATTAATCTCAAACTCACACAATTCCAATGCAGCTCAATCAAACTCCATATAACATAACATCCACACCAAGTAGTTGCATACGGATAATTCACACAACACTTCAACTAATCCAAATTAATCAAGTAATTAAATAATACTAGAAATACATCAAACATCTATTTTTAGTTATCAAAATTTCAGGGCGTTACAACCCTAAACCATCACTTCATCATCAGTAAATGTAATTGTTTATTACAATGGCACCATCATAACAATTAAACATGGTTCAACGTTTGTAAGCGGTTCACCAACAATTGTTCAACTGGGCAACAAAATGTCACTTGATGCCTTGAAACATGCTATTGGAAACAAGATTAGTCTACCAAATGGTAAAGTGGTCAAGGATATACATTTTTGATTACCTATATCATTTGTTGGTGATTATGGCCAATACAGGGCATGCTGTTAGACTATTGGCGAGCGTACCAATGTCATTGCAAGTTAATAATTTTATAAAAGAGATCGTCTCCATAGGGACTTGAGTTACTCAGTTTCTCCAGATAAAAGTAAACATTTCAATAGTTATATACAAAAAAATCAATTGAAATATCATGGGTTTAATGGAAATAATGAAAATAAGGAAAGTAACAGAATAACAGAAATAACGAAAATACATAAAATTACGTAAACAATTAAAACGAATTTAATTAATTCAAGAGAAACGTAGGATTGGATTTCATCTTCATACCCTTAGTATCCAAATAATATTAATACATATGAATCATTTTCTAACATCACTAATGCACACATTAAATCACC
This sequence comes from Glycine soja, assembly GCF_004193775.1. Lineage (NCBI taxonomy): Eukaryota > Viridiplantae > Streptophyta > Magnoliopsida > Fabales > Fabaceae > Glycine > Glycine soja. Next base: position 33,189,128 of record NC_041015.1, on the reverse strand, counting down.
CTGAATCGATCCCTCACATTTGAGAATCATAAGAATATTTATCGAATATTGATTACTCGAATATTAAATAAATATCCCTACATTACAATCATAATCTCGTGTTATTTGCAATCAAAACGTTATGCTTTATTCCTAGCAACATAACGTAAAGAGTAAATTCATTTAGTTCAAATTCTAAGGGTACATTCTAATCAAACTTAAAATCCAATTTCATGAAACTTGTGATCAATTAGAATTAAACATTATGAGTAGAATGAAATCACTAGTAATGAGTAGAAAAGATTCATATATATAAGAAATATCAAATGAGATACATAAGGGTATGTAGATTACATCCAATCCTTTGGAGAAATGGTGAAGGATGTGATCTAGGGTCACTTCTCTACAGCTCAGTGCCACTTCTCTACAGCTCAGTGCCACTTCTCTCTCTTCTTTTTCCAAGCTTCATGAGTTCTTTTGGTTTCTTTGCACTGCCTTTTCTCCTTGATGTGCATGGCATTTTATACAAAATGATCCAAGAGGTGCCAGATCAACTCGCCCAAGCGAGTTGGTTGCTTAAGGCTGAACAAACTCCATTAGCCTAGGTGAATTGGTTGTTAGCCTGAAAGAGTGGTACTCTAAAATATTTCAAAAATGACCCTTTTGCCCTTCATCTTGGCTTGGTTTCTGGATCCAACAAACAACCATCAAAACATAAGGAATGCATCGATGAATCTTCCATATTTAAACAAAAACATTAATAAATGTACAATATATAGAATTAAGGGATATTTATACGAAAACTATTACAATTGAAAGAGAAGTGCTAACATTCTAATCCCAAAAATAACTAAAATATGGCACTTATCAACTCCCCCAACCTAGAATCTTGCTTGTCCTCAAGCAAAATATAGAAAGAAAACTACGAATAACTATATAAAAGCGCTTCAATTTTTCTACACCAAAAACTATGAACATTCTATGTAAAGAATCAACCTCCAAAGTGATCAGAACAACATTTTTTAAAACGCAACAATGAGAAATGAAAGCATAAAGATGAAATTCATAGAACCAAATGAGATTAAGATCAATTCACATTTTGTTTCTAAAGAACATCAGAGAAAACACCCGATTCACTCAAATAGAGGAGAACCTCTCAAAGGTGTATAATTCTCATACAAGCAAGTGTTTCATCTCAATTCCAACACTGATATGTCATAAATCAATTTTGCAATTCATTTCCCATCAGATCAAAGATAAAGTGCATACTCATCATGGATCATTAGGGCTTTTAGGGTTGGGTTTGGCTTGAAGGAAATCTTGGTTTTTCTGGATATTCAAGCATACCTTGAGAATAGGAGAGCAAACATAAAACCAAGTTAGCAACTCAAATGAATCATCACTTCATATCCCTTCCCTTTTCAACCAAGTTATCACTACTGCCTATACCAAAATCCCAAATTATAAAATTTACAACAACTTTATACGATTTATAACATAATGTACATAATTCAGACATTTATTTATTCACAAAGAACTTGTTTCCCTTCTTTTTTTTTTCTTTTCTTTCCTTTTCTTTTCTTTCTATACAATAATTAAATATTTAATTTACCTTAATACCCACATTCAAAAACAGAGTATTTACATCACCATTAGCCACCAAATGATAGAAATCCCCAACAGAACACCTATGCTCTCCTAACCTAAGGCAAGGTAGGAAACTTTTATCCTATGTTAGTGTTCCAACAAAATATGAAGTGTTTTGCTCAAAGGGCTTGCAAATGGTAAAACAATATACATTGGGATAGTTTTTTATCTTGGCCAGTAGCTTAAAATATAAAGAAAGAAAGCATGCATAAATCATATCCATGAGTCATATGTTATGACAATTAGAAATTCATGCAAAATCACTTGTAGAACATATCATTGAGGACACTCAATGTAAAATCCATGGTTGCACACAGTCACTAAAGCTTAAGGCCTATTTCCATGTTCAAATCAAATTAGTGTTTTGAAAGTTGTTCTTTATCAAGTCCATACAAAAACATTTGAATTCATTTGGTTATTTGGGAAAGCCATTCATTGTTTTTCATTCTCAATGTTTCCAAAAATCACTTTGTTGTGTTTTGATCCAATCAAAAGTAAGTTTCAAAAACACCGGTTGCTGATTCTTTCCAAAGCATGTTATGTCTAAGAAAAATTTTCTATTTAAGTCCCAAAACAAGTTATTTATAATCTACGACTACACTAACCTAACAAAATATATCAAAGCAAACGTAAATTAGTCAAAAACACAAACTCGCGTAAGTTTCCAAGCAAAAATCCAAAACAGTAAATAAAGTAATAAAGTACTAAAGTTTAATACAAAGTGATAAATAAACATAAAGACAAGTCATGAATTTTTGAAGATCATGGCTGAGGAGCTCATTTCCTCCAATGAAATACTCAATAGGACCTGTCGTGTCTTCCTCCTCCTCTGCTTTTTCTCCTCTTGAAAAATAGGCCTGACCTTAGGCCTTGCAATGATAGCTTAAACAAACAGATTATACGTTCAAAATAATTCTCCAATAAAGACTCAAAAGTAAAGTTTAGAAATATAATTCAAAAGCATAAGAAATAAGATTAAAGTAACACAAAGTTTAGAAACACTAGGTTGCCTCCTAGGAGCGCTTTTTTAACGTCTTTTAAGCTGGACCCCCTTGTTATGGCTCAGGCTTCCTACAATTAGACAACAATGGTGAGCCAATGGCTTCTACTTTTTCATTGTCCATAATTCTTCTATTCTTTGTAAGAAATTCCTTCATGAATTTAGCATATGTTGGCATCTACTCTAACGCCTCAGAAAAATGAATGTTAATCTACAGTCGTTTGAAAATGTCTAAGAAACGCATGAACTACCTTTGCTTATTGTTCTTTGACGAAGCATGTGGATAAGCACGATGCTCAACTGGTGGATGGTTTACTACAACTTTTCCTTTGTCAGTAGCTTGTTTATTTGATTTCTGACTCTCCTCTTTAGTTACCACTTTCTCTTCCACCTTTTTATTAGTCACCATGTTGGATTTCCCATGCAGTTACTTTTTGGTCCAATTTTTCTTTATACAAATATGTTGAAGGGAAATATGGTTTTCCGGAAAGCGCACCGGATCATCAAGTATTTAAAATTAAAATGGATGAATCCGAGTATCAAACTCAGGGAACTAGTCTTAGACAGGGTTGAATTCAGAAATAAGGCATTGTTGAAAGAAACATTGATAATTGATGATTTAGAATAGAATTAAACTAAGTCTAGGCTAAAAACAATAAAAATGCAAGTAAGTAAAATTGACAGCAGTAGGTAAAGATGTTGGGTCTTTCTAACAAACCAGCTGATGTATATAAAGATGTTTCTCTAATCAATCATGTTTTTGTGTTCTATGTTGTAGCCTAAATTACTAAACCTCGATCCCTAGTTAGACTGAATCAACCCAAGCTTCATCCTTAGATCCCTCTTGTTGGACTAGGCTTAATTTAGACAACCCTCCTAGGTTTAGACTAACTTAAACTAAGCTTCGTCCTCAGATCCCTCTTGTTGGACTAGACTTAGCTTAAATAGCTTACGAAAGTTTAGACTAATTTAGCCTAAGCTTTGTCCTCAGATCCCTCTTGTTGGACTAGACTTAGACCAAACAGCATTATTGTAACAACATATTTAAAACCAAAACTTAATCCACAGATCCCTCTTGTAAGACTAAGTTTCAATTCTGCTTCATTCAAGTTCTAAGGCAGCAATACATTTCCCAATGCTAAAATCACCTAACCAGGCACACAAATGGTTGATCAAACCAAGAGCATACAGAATTTAAGCACTGAAAGAAGCATTGAACACAAGAAACACAATCAATTAGATATTAAAATAATTACATCAACTATTCTTAGAAATCCCCAACAAGGGTGTTTAGCAAGCCATTACAAAAAAACCCTTAACAATAATGAGATTACAAAACCTAGGTATCTCTGCAAAAGCTGCTCCTCTTGCTGCCTCCAGAGCTCTTTTCCCTAAATAGGCACTATGGTGTGCTCTGGAATTCTGTGCTTCAGGGTGTCAAATTTGTACCCAAAGTGTGTCTATTGTACCCTAATTCTGCACAAGACAGGCTTTAAATAGGCTCTGAATTCGCTACGTTGCGCTTAGCGCCACCCTCATGCTTAGCGCAAGTAAGTGGATTTGAGCTTAGCGCCAGTTGTGCGCTGAGCCTGGCTGAAGACAACTACTGCGCTTAGCGCACTGATCTCGCGCTTAGCGCACAACCTTGATATTGATGCTCTGCCAGATTCTTCTGTTGTGCTAAGCGTGCTGAAGCTGTGCTTAGCGATGGATGCGTCCTTAGCCCATTGATGAGCTAAGCTCAACTGCCACTTTTAGCACTTCATGACTTAGCCTCTTTTTCACCTAAAATTGCACATATTTCATCATTAAATTCAATGGAAATATTCTTGAGACAACTTTAACCATAAAACAAGATTTATTTACTAAATCACTACAAAATAACCATAAATTGGGGGAACTATACTATTTTTTGAAAATGTTTTCTATACAATAGTTAGTCGTATAAGACGACTAATACACCACTTCATCATTTTTCTCTTTTTCTTTTTCAACTCCTTATTTTTCATCATTTGTTCTACAACTCCTTTATTCTTTTTCTCAACATTATCCTTCAAACTAACCACATTCCCACACCTTGTTGTAATTGCATTGCATTGTTCCTCTGGGTTAACCTGTGTGTTTACTGAAAAAGATCCACTTCCATGCTCAGACAATTGTTTTGCAAGCTTTCCAACCTAAACTTCAAGATATTTTATGGAAGCATTAATTTTCTTTTGGTTTATGATGGACATCTGCATAAGCTGAGTTAGAGTATCTTCCATCTTTGACATTCTATTCGGTTGAGCATGTTGTTGTTGTTGTTATGGACCCCTATTTGAAGGACCTGCAAAATAAGTGTTAGTCGGACCAAAATATGCATTATTATTTTGTGGTCTCTAGCTATAAGGCTTATTTGAACCTGAGCCACCTCTATAACCTTGGTAGTTTCCTTGGAAGTTATATTAAGGTCTACCTTGATTTTGCAAATAATAGGCCTTCTCTTCCTATTGGCAATACACATATTTGTTCTGAGCTAGAATTGCATTTTGAGTATCCAACTCCATTGTACCTTTCCTTTGAATTGGAGCTCTATCATGGTGACTCTGATAATCACTAGAGCCAATGATTACAATTGCTTCCTCAAGGCTCTTAGACATCATAGTACCTCCAATCGAGGCATCAAGAATCATCTTTGTCTAAGGTCTCAAACCACTGTAGAAAATATGTAGTTGTGTAGCATCATCAAAACTATGGTTTGGGCATCTTAGCAACAAAGACTTAAATCTCTCCCATGTTTCACAGAGAGGTTCATCAGACCATTGGGAAAAAAAAGTGATGGCTAATTTTGCGCTGATGAATCTAGACGAAGGAAAAAACCTTCTAGTGAATGTTTCCTCCACTTCTTCCGAAGTGTTGAGACTTTTGTTTGGATGTGATTGGAGCCATATTTTTGCCTTACATGTTAAGGAGAATGGGAAAGCTCTAAGGTAGACAACTTCAACATCTTCGTCAGAAGCTCCCATGGTGTTGTATAGCTCCATGAAGGTAGACAAATGTGTGTATGGATCTTCATGATCCATTCCAGCAAAAGGATATGAACCAATCAGACTAAGCAATGTTGGCTTCAACTCCACAACCTTATTATTGAAAGGATGAGTGACTATGTTTTTGTAATGCTTTGGTCTTTGTTGATAAGCATAGTCACCAAGAGTCCTCCTTGGTGGTCTATTTCCTTCTCCTCTTCCTGCCATACTATCAATTAAAAGTGGCCTTTCTGGTGAAGGAAAATCAATAGAAAAAGAAAAAGGAAGAACAAACTAGAATAAACCGTAAACACCGAGATTAGTGAAAATAAAATATAACAATAGAGAATTTATACACAATCAAAATAAAAGAAATGAATACAAAAGTAAGGGAAATAGCCTATCTAACTAAAAATTTAAATCCAAAAGAACTGACTGGGTGACTTAAGTCCCCAACAATGGCGCCAGAAAGTTGTAAGACTATTGGCAAGCGTACCAATGTTGCCGTAGGTTACAAATATTATAAAATAGATCATTTCCATAGGGACTTGAGTTACTTAGTTTCTCTAGATAAAAGTAAATAGTTCAATAGTTATATACAACAAATTCAATCAAAATATCATGGGTTTAATGGAAATAATGAAAATAAACAAAGTAACGGAATAACGAAAACTACGGAGTTAGCGTGTCGGAAATACGTAAAATTATGGAAGCAATTAAAACGAATTTAATTAATTCAAGAGAGATGTAGGATTGGATTTCATCTTCATACCCTCAGTATCCAAATAATATTAGTACATATGAATCATTTTCTATCATCTTTGATGCATACATTAAATCACCCTGAATCAATCCCTCACATTCGAGAATCCTAAGAATATTTACCGAATATCGATTCCTCGCATATAAAATAAATATCCCAACATTACAATCATAATCCCGTGTGATTTGAAATCAAAATGTTATGCTTTATTCCAAGCAACGTAACGCAACATAGATAGTAAAATCATTCAGTTCAAATTCTAAGAGTACTTTCCAGTCAAACTTAAAATCCAATTTCATGAAACTAGTTATCAAATAGAATCAAGCATTATGAACATAATGAAATCACCAGTAATGAGTAGAAAAGATTCATATATATAAGAAATATCAAAAGAGGTAGGGTACAAAGATTACATCCAATCCTTTGGAGAAACTAGCCGATTATTGTGTAGAGCACAAGATCAACAGAAGAAAAGAAGGATGCGATCCACAACCACTTCTCTACAGCTCAGTGCCACTTTTCTCTGTTCTCTCTCCAAGCTTCGTGAGTGCTTCTAGTTTCTCTATAGTACTTTTTCTCCTTGTTGTGCATGGCTTTTTACACAAAATGATCCAAGAAGTGTCAAACCAACTTGCCCAAGCGAGTTGGTTGCTTAAGGCTAAAGAAATTCCAGTAGCCCAAGCAAGTTGGTTGCTAGCCTAGGCGAATGGTACTCTGAAATATTGCCAAAATGACCCTTTTGCCCTTCATCTTGGCTTGATTTCTAGATCCAACAAACCATGAAAACATAAGGAATGTATGGATGAATCTTCCATTTTTAAACAAAATAGCTGATACAAATAAGAGTCAAAGTGGCAAAAGTTGCCCTCATGGATTGAAATATTGAAGTGTTAGTAATTTTTCTTGTTTTTTGGCCACTTTGTTAATGCGTTTGAGGGCCGAATCGAGACTGAAATTTGTCTTAATGGCTTCGGTGACATGAAAACTATGAGAATAAAACATTATTTTAACCAAAATAGCTGATACAAATAAGATTTAAGTGCCAAAAGTTGCTCTCATGGATTGAAATCTTGAAGTTTTAGTAATTTTTCCTTGTTTCTAGCCACTTTGTTAATGCATTTGAGGTTCAAACCGAGACACTTTTGCTTTATGACAGTACATCAGAAACACTTTTGCTTTATGACAGTGGGTCACAGACACTTTTGCTTTACGATAGTGCATCAGAGACACTTTTGCTTAATGCTAGGGAATCCAATGCTTCAAACCCTAATCCTAACCCTAACCCTAACCTTATATCATAAATCCTTAACCCTGACCATCGACTCTACACCTGAAACTAAAAACCTAACCTTAATATAACAATTGGACCTATTATTAAGAGGAGAGAGATCTTCTTTTATTTGATATTTCTTTTTTGAAATTATTTTTAATGAAAAAAATGGTTATATGAATAAACTATTCAATATTCGCACAAATTCACAACTTGTTTTCTTCTTTTTTTCTCTCACTCATGGCTTCACAACTTCATTCTCATTTATTCACGTCAGAGAATCCAATGTTTCGAACCCTAACCCTAACCCTAGGTCATAAACACTTAACCCTGACCCCGAACCCTATACATGCACCAAAAACCTAACCCTAATATAATAATTGAACCTTAAACTCTAACCCTATGTCAAGAAATCCAATGCTTTACACCGTGTTAGAGACACTTTTGCTTTATGACATTGTGTTAAAGATACTTTTGCTTTACGCTAGTTCGCCAAAGACAATTTTTCTTTTTGCTAGTGCGTCAAAGACACTTTTGCTTTATGCTAGGAAATCCAATGCTTCAAACCCTAACCCTATGTCATAAACTCTTAATCCTAACCCCTATATATAGAAGTCATATTCACCTTCATTTAACACATCCACACAACACTTTCTTTCTCTATTACTTTCTTCCAACTTTGCAAACACAAACATTATATCGTATTTCTTTCTATATTCTTTCTTTATTACACAACATGTCTTCCTAATTTTTTAATTGGTTAGTGCACTACAATGGACAAATAATCAAAACAAATGAAGGGGACACATTTCAATGCTCCCACTCGATGTTCTTTTAAACAAAGCGAGGCCTTACACTTGAAGCATTGAAAAGAAAAATCCATCAAAGGCTCTAACTTCAACCACTAGACCAAGTATGCGATATTTCATACTGATACCCATAAGTAGTGGGGCGTGGAATGCTCAAGTTTATAACAGTGCAACTTGTTGATGATGAAGATGTTAAAGGTATGATTTATGTTATTCGCCAGTATGAGAGTCTTCAATGTAGCGAATTGTATGCAAACATCAAGCTACATATAATTCCCACCCCAAACCCTCAACCAATATCTCATGAACCTCAATATTATCCTCAGTCCCATTATTCACACACATCTAATGCAACCCAAGACTCTTTTTCTTTAACCCAGCTTTAACCCAACGACAACAAAATTTATTTGAACCAAACACATCTTCTTTTACTCAATTTCTTTCTTCACCATTTTCCACCAATTTGTTAGACTCAAACATTTGATGCTACAGAGGATCAACCTCACCTATACATGAGTGCCCTTTTAGTAGAGCCTACCTCATCAACCCAACTAAAAGAGCTTGAATTTACAGCAGAGAATGACTTACCTAACGAAGAACTTGTTCCCTTTAGTGAGGACAAAGATAAAGTTCTATGCAATCAATTCTAGGAGGAAGATGATGATGAAGAAGCTGAGTCTGCTTTACCAATAACGGTCGTACCACCATACTACATATCACCACACATGCGAAATCTTGATGAATCTAATTTTCAAGATTTTGAATATGACCATAGCTTGGATTGCAAAGAAGTCCAACATTCGGTGGGGACTCTCTTTGAAGGGATGTGTTTTATAAAAAAAACAAGAAGTACAACATGCTTTGTAGTAGTATTATGTGAGCAAATGACCAAACTAAAAGACATAAATATCGAACCCAACAAAGCTAGTTTTCATTTTTAATGACAATAGTTGTGCATGGAGGTGCAAGGCATCATACATCCTTGCAAGTAAGCAGTGGTAAATAAGAAAGCTCAAGCCATAAATGTTCAAATCCATCAATCTCACAAGATCATACAAAGCTATAGTATATGCTCAACAGTAAAAGCATCCACACATTGGTTGAAAATAATCCATCAACTTCAATGCCAGCCTTGATAGAACACATCAAAAGCACTGTCGAATACACTACCACATACCGTAAAGCATGATTGGAAAAGCAAAAGGTCATTGAAAACATCTACGATAATTGGGAAAGATAATTCCATTATTTACCTAGATTGTTGCAAGCTATGCAACAATTTCTTCCTAGTGTGGTCGTGGAGAAAGAAACACTGCCAATGTCACCACAAGGAGGTCAAACAGTAGAGGGTTTCATGAAATTCCATCATATTTTTTGGAGTTTTAGACCGTGTATCGATGGGTTTCAATATTGGAAGCCTGTGATTTAGGTCAATGGAACATGGTTGTACGGTAAGTGCAAAGGGACCTTTCTTGTGGTAGTTGTGCAAGATAACAATAATAAAATCCTTCCAATAGCCTTTGCAGTTGTCAAGAGTGAAACTACAAAAGCATGAATTTTCTTCCTCCAAAATTTAAAAAGGCATGTCACCCCATAATGTGGTCTGTGTTTGATTTCAGACATGCACAAGTGATGTGCCATCATTTTCTTCTATTTTCTAAACCCTTTTTGCGCCATTTTAATTATTGATTGGTCTTAATTGTCAATTAATTAGGCAGTTTTATTATTTGGGCTTGAAATTCTGATACCAGGGGACAGATGTCGTACAGGATGTCACGACATCACGCTTCAGAACATGCAGATTATATGTGTCCGTATGAACAGATTAAACAAGTAAATAACACAAGAGAATTGTTTACCCAGTTCGGTGCTACCTCACCTACATCTGGGGGCTACCAAGCCAGGGAGGAAATCCACTCTCAATAGTGTTAGTTCAAGGTCTAACAGCCCCTGTTTACAACCTTCTCACCTAACCACTACCCGTGCGATCTCTACCTAAGAGCCACTCTTAGATATGAGAACCTCCGCTCACTCCCTCTCACTCACACTCCTGTGTTTACAATTAAGTCAAAGACACACCAGAGATCAACTCTGAACAAAAGAGATCAACTCTACACACTAGAGATCAACTCTAGACACAAGAGATCAACTCTACACACATAGGTCCAACACTTGATGTTAGGGTACCATCAAGGTGGCTCACAAAAGACTCAAGTCCCAAAAACTCACAAAATAACTCTTCAATCCCGGACTTGGTACAGAACTCGTGCAGCCTCCATGATTATATAGCCGTGTACGATTCTGGGCTGCAACTCCTTGATGCTGGAGGAGATCTATCTTCTTCTGAAAAATCTGCAGTTAAAGAACTAAAAGATAACTTTTGATCTTTTAGTTTGAATCTTTAATCTTTAATCTTTAATCCCTGAACGAACTCTTCTACTTTGAAATTCGAACTTTAATGATCTTTTAATTCGTTCCTAAAGATAGATCTTCTAATCTCTTGCTAACTGCACAATAATCTGTTAAAGATATAACAGATTTATATGTCCAGTATTTTCGGGCCGGATGTCAGGACATCGTGTCCGACATCGTGGATCCTGCAGCTTCACTTCTGCACTTGACTTTTATCTTGCATTGTACAGCAACTCCAGTATTCTCGGGCAGGATGTCAGGACATTGTATCCGACATCGTGGATCCTGCAACTTCAATTCTTCATTTGACATTTTATCTTGCCTTGTGCATTGTGCAACCCGATCTTATTCCTTGACATAACGTTGGACATCATGTGCAGCAACTCCAGCTTTCCTTCATTGTCTAAGTGCTTATGTTTTAACAAAATCTTAGCCAATCTTTTTAAAGCTCAGTAGAGCTAAACACTAACAATCTCCCCCTTTGGCAAATTTTGTCTAAAACATACTTAGACACTTCCTGAGCAGGTATGAGCAGTTATGCAAGTGGGATCAGCAACTTCCATTATCAGAGTAATCAAGCACAGCGGAAATTCTTCAAGTTGCAAATCTACAAGTCTTCTCCAGGATGTCAAGACATCTCTCGTGACATCAGCTTTCTGCTTCTGCTCCCCCTGTCTCCATGCTTACTGCAACATCTTCTATCAGCTACTAGTCTTTCCAGGATGTCAAGACATCTCTTGTGACATCAGCTTTCTGCTCCCCCTGTCTTCATGCTCTTACTGCAGCATCTTCTATCAGCTTCTAGTAGCTTACATCAGTCATCCTCAGCAGCAGCAGTCTCCCCCTCAAGATCATATTCATACAACTCCCCCTCAAAATCATGAATCATGCATACATCGTTTCCTACTGCCATACATCGTATCAATCATGCATAATAGCAAGCATAATACTATTACTCCCCCTTTTTAGACAGAATTTGGCAAAAGTAGAATGCATGAACTTAAGGTGCAAATATTACAGACCAATAATTAGTAATTGTTCAAGGGACATGCCCCTTTAGCTAATAAAAGTGAAAAGCAAACATAAGGGTCTGATGATCATGGGGTGGCTTCAGAATCATCATCTGATTCTGTCTCTTCTGCTGCATCTTCCTCTTCCTCAGCAGCTTCTTCTTCTTCCTCGGCTGCTTCTTCCTCTTCTTCAGCAGCTTCTTCTTCTACTTCAGCTGCTTCACCATCTTCCTCAGCTGCTTCACCATCAATGCCACTTTCTGAGAGCCTTTTGATCAGTCGTTCCAGCTCCATCTTCTTCTCTGTGTTGGCTTTGATGGTTGCTTCCAGCACCTTGCATGTGTCCTTGAGTTCTGCAATCAAGGCATCCTTGGACACAGCACCTGAAGCAGCAGCTTTCCCTGATGTCGAGACAATGTCTGGGACATGTGTCCCCTCAAACAGTTTATAGTGCAGGGATAGAGGAGATTCTCTTTTCATCACAGAGTCAGTGTAGTTTAACATATTGGGATGCTGACTCAACATAATGCCACACAATACAGTAGGGAAGGCAATGGGTAATTTGATAGCAAAAGATTCTGAATGCTTAACAGTTTGATCAAAGATATAGTTTCCAAAATTAAATTTGGATTTGGTTCCAACAGCATACAGAAATTTACCCAAACCTGTGGCAACAGTGGAAGTATGATTGGTGGGAACCCAGTTTGCAGCTCCAATCCTGTGCAGAATTGCATACTTCACACTTAGCTTCCCTGCTGAAAGCTTCCCTTTCTTCGGCCAGTGCTGGACTCGTTTTGCAGTGATTTCCTTGGCAATTTGATGCTCAGAAACATCAATATCTATTACTCCATCAGTGGGTCTGCCCAGATATTTGTTGATCACAGCAGGGGAGAATCTAATACACTTTCCTCTGACAAACACTCTTTGATAATCATCACTTTTTCTGTTTGATATGTCAGAGGGAATGTTGACAATGAATTCCCTGACTAAGCCTTCATAGCACTCTCCCAACTTGCTGACAGTCTTCAGCAGTCCAGCAGCCTTGATGAGATCCACGATCTCCTTGCAATCCATGGCAGCTCTTCCCAGTTCTCTTTCCAAGGCAAGTCTACGTTGATATACATATTTCCACTTTTCAACATTGCCAATGGAGTGGAAAGAGATGTTGTCCAATGGTGCATCAGGAACATTTCCAGGCACCTTTCTTCCAGATTTCTTGGCCCTCTTAGATGTCGAGACATCTAGTTCGACATCATCATCAGACTCGGATGAGGAAATTTCTTTCCTTTTCTTGGAGGGGATAGCAACCTTGCTTCTTCTGGATGTGGCAGGAGTGACTGGAGTGCTCTTCTTCTGGGCCATAGTCTTGATTCGTCCAGACCTCTTGATGGGAGTTTTTCCCTTTCGGCTTTGTAACCTTTCTGCAATGCCAGGTGCCAACCTGTTGGCAATGGGTTCTTCATCAGATTCGACTTCTTCTAAGTCAATGAGGTCACCTGGAGCAGGTTCTGGTGCCCTTGGTGCAGGGGTCTCCTCTGCGGCTTGATCATCTTCCTCTGTTGATCTCTCTTTGCTGGGGGAAGAGAGTACTTCATCATTTGGGCCGGAAGATGTTGGAACATCTTTCTCAACATCAGGCATAGAAACATTCGGGGTGGAAGATGTTGGAACATCTTCATCAGCTTCAGGCACAGAGGCTTCTTTCAAAATGCTACTCACCATACTGCGGATTTTCTTGTCCATCTCCGTGTCTACTTCCCTAGGACTTGTTGCAAGGCTAGGGTTTTCAGCAATCTTCACTCCCTGTTGTCTTCTGGGAACCAGTTTCTCAGGGACAGAAGCTTGACCAGGAATTACTTGTATGGGTTGGATGTTGAATTCTGGTTGTTCCTGGTGCGGAGATGATGGTACAGCGGGTGAACCAGAAGCGGAAGTTTCTTTTGGTGAGGTAGCCATGGAAAAGCAGAGCGTTTGGAATGATTTCGTAAATTTCAGAAGGCTATTGGGAAATGCTGGTAAAAACACGAATGCCAAGCAGATATAAATTTGAATGAGGAATGTAGAGGGTCGTGTGAAGCAACGGTCGAATTTTCCTTGGTTCAGTAGTGAACGTGCTATTAATGTTAAGTGATTCGTTTGGGCACGTTCAGATTGCTGTAGTTGCTATAATTCCTCTAGCACACAAATGCCCAGCTTGCCCCTCAGTTTTTCAAACTGATTTGCATCCAAAGCCTTTGTGAAAATATCTGCTATTTGTTCCTCAGTGTCAACATGCTTCAGTGTGATCACTTTATCATCAACAAGATCTCTGATATAGTGATGTCTAATGTCAATGTGCTTGGTTCTGCTGTGTTGAACAGGATTTTTAGAAATATTAATAGCACTCATGTTGTCACAGTACAATGTCATGACATCTTGTTCGACATTGTACTCCTTCAGCATCTGCTTCATCCAAACTAGCTGTGAACAGCTGCTTCCTGCTGCAATATACTCGGCTTCTGCTGTAGATAGGGACACACAGTTCTGCTTCTTGCTGAACCATGAAATAAGATTGTTTCCCAAATAGAAGCATCCACCAGAAGTGCTTTTTCTGTCATCTGCACTCCCAGCCCAATCAGCATCACAATACCCAACCAGCATTGAATTTGAACAATGACAGTACATAATCCCATAGTCACTAGTGCCATTTACATATTTCAGAATTCTCTTTACTTGATTCAAGTGACTTATCTTGGGATTGGCTTGATATCTTGCACAAACACCTACTGCATAGGTGATGTCGGGTCTGCTAGCTGTTAAATATAATAAGCTCCCAATCATGCTTCTGTACAAACTTTGATCAACACTGGTGCCTGCTTCATCCTTTGACAGCTTCAAGTGAGTAGGTGCAGGTGTCCTTTTATGACTGGCATTCTCCATCCCAAACTTCTTGACAATGTTCTTTGCATACTTGCTTTGAGAGAGGAACATGGAGTCTTCCATCTGCTTCACTTGGAGTCCCAGAAAATAAGTCAGCTCTCCAACAAGACTCATCTCAAATTCAGATTGCATCTGTTGGACAAAATGTCGAAGCATCTCATTCGACATCCCTCCAAACACAATGTCATCAACATATATCTGTGCAATCATCAAGTTTTCAGCATCTTGTTTGACAAAGAGAGTCTTGTCAATTCCTCCCTTCCTATACCCTTGCTGAGTAAGGAACTTTGTCAGCCTTTCATACCAAGCTCTTGGAGCTTGCTTCAATCCATAGAGAGCCTTCTTGAGCCTGTATACATGATCTGGATGAGTTGGATCTGCAAATCCCTTTGGCTGCTCCACATAGACTTCTTCATGCATAGCATTTATCCAGAACTCATCAGTCAGTGCCTCTTTCACATTCTTGGGCTCAATTCTGGAGATAAAGCATGAGTTGGAGACAATTTCAATCTCCCTTGATCTTGTAGTGACTCCTCTGTTTGGATCTCCTATAATCAGCTCCTTGGGATGCATTTTCTGGATTCTAATGGAGGGTCTCTTGCCAGGTTGGTTGATGTTTGATTCATCTGTAGCAGAATCAGAGTTTTCTGCATTTTCTCCACTTTTAGCTGCATCTGCTACATTGTCTCCCGATGTTCTGACATCTTCTTCGACATCCTTCTTTCTTGCTGGAGACAGATCATCAACAACCATATTGATGGATTCCATCACTGTTCTGGTTCTGGAATTGAATACTCTATATGCTCTGCTGTTTGTAGAGTATCCCATGAATATTCCTGCATCACTCTTGGGATCCATCTTTCTCCTTTGCTCTCTATCTGCCAAAATGTAACATGGACTTCCAAAGATGTGGAAGTGCTTGACAGTTGCAGAGGTGTCTGATTTCTCTCTGATAAAGTTGACCCAGGTAAATCTGGAGAAATCATCCACACCAACATAGGCATACCTCTTTCCTCCAAGGCTTTCAACCTGCATAGGCCCCATCAAATCCATGTGATGTAGTTCCAGCACCCTGGAAGTGGTCTGATGTTGAAGCTTCTGGTGGGACATCTTGACTTGCTTTCCAATCTGACATTCACCACAGATTCTGCCTTCTTCTATTTTCAGATTGGGAATGCCTCTAACAGCACCTTTGTCAATGATTTTCTTTATGCCTCTTAAGCGCAGATGTCCAAATCTTTGATCCCATATTCTGACTTCATCTTCTTTGGAGGATAGACATGTGGAGGAGTAGCTGGTTTCTTGGGGTGTCCATAGGTAACAATTGTCCTTTGACCTGCTGCCCTTCATTAGAACTTCACTCTTCTCATTTGTCACCAAGCATTCTGACTTTGTGAAGTTTACATTGAATCCTTCATCACACAGCTGACTGATGCTGATCAAGTTTGCAGTCAGTCCCTTCACCAGCAGTACTTTGTTCAGACTAGGAAGTCCATCATGAACTAGCTTTCCCATTCCAATGATCTTTCCTTTAGAGCCATCTCCAAATGTCACATAACTAGTGGAGCAGGGCTCAATGTTCAGCAGGAATTCTTTGACTCCTGTCATGTGTCGGGAACAGCCGCTATCTAGGTACCAATCTTCCTTAGCTGATGCTCTAAGTGAAGTATGAACAACAAGACTGACAGCCTTGTGTTTTGGAACCCACATCATCTTCTTTCTGCTGTTGCTACTTTGAGTTCCATGATGTGGATGGCCATGTAGATGATAGCAAAAGGGCTTTATGTGACCATACTTGCCACAGTAGTGACACCTCCACTTCTTTCTTTTGCTCTTTTTCTGCTGCGTTCCATGATGTCGAGACCGATGTTGTGACATCGTGGCTCCAGTCCTGTTTTTGGCAGGAACAAATTCTGTCATGGTCGTTCTGCCAGCAGACTTAGGATTAAATCCAAGTCCTCTCTGGTTTCCAGCATTTTTTCCAAGCAGCAGCACCTCATCAAGCGTATCTGAGCCTTTGTTCAGCATCTTTATTGATTTTGTCATGTTTTCCAGCTTAGAGTTCAGAAAACCGACTTCACCTTTAAGCTCAGAGATCTCCTCTTTATGTGCCTCCTTCTCAGCTTCCAGATCTGCAATGATCTTCTTCAGTTGTGCTTCCTGCTGAAGAATCTTCTCACTTTTGAAGCATAGTTCTCTATAGGATGTAGCAAGCTCATCAAAAGTGATTTCACTGTCTGTATCACTTGAATCTTCAGCAGTGTCAAATCTCCCAGTGAGTGCATTCACATCTCTGTCAGAGTCACTTTCTTGTTCACTCTCTGTATCAGAACGACATACAGAAAGTCCTTTCCTCTGCTTCTCGAGATGAGTGGGACATTCAGCTATGATGTGTCCATAGCCTTCACACCCATGACATTGAATTCCTTTGCTGTGACTGGGCTTTACATCTGATCTTTTCTGGTATTTGCTGCCTTTCCTGATGTCGAAAGGGATGTTCTGGACATGTGGCTTCTGCCTCCTGTCCATTCTGTTCATCACTTTGTTGAACTGTTTTCCAAAGAGCACAACTGCATTAGTCAGACCTTCATCAGTATCCAGGTCATATTCACCTTCTTCTCCTTCATCATTGGACATGAAAGCCAGATTTTTACTCTTCTTTTCAGCCCTATCCGAGAGTCCTAGCTCAAAGGTTTGAAGGGAACCAATGAGTTCATCTACTCTCATGTTGCAAATGTCTTGGGCCTCCTCTATTGCAGTGACTTTCATGTCAAATCTCTTAGGCAAGGATCTGAGGATCTTTCTCACCAGCTTTTCATCTGTCATCTTCTCTCCCAAGGCAGTGCAAGCATTGGCAATTTCAAGAATGTTCATGTGGAAGTCATGAATGCATTCTTCCTCCTTCATCTTCAGATTTTCGAATTTTGTGGCCAACAGTTGCAATCTGGACATCTTCACTTTGGAGGTTCCTTCATGAGTGATTTTCAGGATCTCCCATGCATCTTTGGCCACTGTGCAAGTGTTGATCAGTCTGAAGATATTCTTGTCAACTCCATTGAATAGAGCATTCAAAGCTTTGGAGTTTCCAAGTGCCAATTCGTCTTCTTCTTTAGTCCAGTCTTCTTCTGGCTTCAATTCTTCAGTGGGCTTTCCTTCTGTGTCCAGCATCTTGGGATGTTCCCAGCCTTTGATGACAGCTTTCCAGGTTCTGCTATCCAGTGATTTGAGGAAGGCCACCATTCTTGCTTTCCAATATTCATAGTTGCTTCCATCGAGAATTGGTGGTCTGTTCACTGGTCCGCCTTCTTTCTCCATGTTCATCAGAATTTATCTCCCTAGATCTCACTCTGTGATTTCGAGTGTTGGCTCTGATACCAATTGAAATTCTGATACCAGGGGACAGATGTCGTACAGGATGTCACGACATCACGCTTCAGAACATGCAGATTATATGTGTCCGTATGAACAGATTAAACAAGTAAATAACACAAGAGAATTGTTTACCCAGTTCGGTGCTACCTCACCTACATCTGGGGGCTACCAAGCCAGGGAGGAAATCCACTCTCAATAGTGTTAGTTCAAGGTCTAACAGCCCCTGTTTACAACCTTCTCACCTAACCACTACCCGTGCGATCTCTACCTAAGAGCCACTCTTAGATATGAGAACCTCCGCTCACTCCCTCTCACTCACACTCCTGTGTTTACAATTAAGTCAAAGACACACCAGAGATCAACTCTGAACAAAAGAGATCAACTCTACACACTAGAGATCAACTCTAGACACAAGAGATCAACTCTACACACATAGGTCCAACACTTGATGTTAGGGTACCATCAAGGTGGCTCACAAAAGACTCAAGTCCCAAAAACTCACAAAATAACTCTTCAATCCCGGACTTGGTACAGAACTCGTGCAGCCTCCATGATTATATAGCCGTGTACGATTCTGGGCTGCAACTCCTTGATGCTGGAGGAGATCTATCTTCTTCTGAAAAATCTGCAGTTAAAGAACTAAAAGATAACTTTTGATCTTTTAGTTTGAATCTTTAATCTTTAATCTTTAATCCCTGAACGAACTCTTCTACTTTGAAATTCGAACTTTAATGATCTTTTAATTCGTTCCTAAAGATAGATCTTCTAATCTCTTGCTAACTGCACAATAATCTGTTAAAGATATAACAGATTTATATGTCCAGTATTTTCGGGCCGGATGTCAGGACATCGTGTCCGACATCGTGGATCCTGCAGCTTCACTTCTGCACTTGACTTTTATCTTGCATTGTACAGCAACTCCAGTATTCTCGGGCAGGATGTCAGGACATTGTATCCGACATCGTGGATCCTGCAACTTCAATTCTTCATTTGACATTTTATCTTGCCTTGTGCATTGTGCAACCCGATCTTATTCCTTGACATAACGTTGGACATCATGTGCAGCAACTCCAGCTTTCCTTCATTGTCTAAGTGCTTATGTTTTAACAAAATCTTAGCCAATCTTTTTAAAGCTCAGTAGAGCTAAACACTAACAGGGCTCATTTAGCTAATTTGATGTTTTTAATCTAATTTCAGGAATTAATGAAACATTGGGCTTAATCCGGATTTTGGTTGTGGACTTGAAGAGGGCAAATAAAGCAGCGCTTACCTTAGTTAATTTCTAATTAGGAAATTTCGCAATTTTATTTTATGTTGTTCAGTGTTTATTTCGTTTTGGGCCAGAGTATTGTAATAGGGTCCAGTGACTTTGAGTGACTCTTTTTAAATAGCTGCCTTGGGATTCGTGCAAGGCATTCTGTTATGCTATTTTCATTATTCAGAGCTTAGGTTTTAGGTTTTCACGTTTTTCTGTTCCCTTGTTACAATTTTCGTTCTTAATGCAAATTTCCATTTTCTGCTTCTAATTACGAGTTCATTCTTGCTTCTTCTTCTACTTTCATTTACGTTTCTGTTCATTTACGTTTCTGTTTCATGTTTCATTTGCGTTTTTTGTTTGAATCCATGGAAGGCTAGATTTTCTGGTGTTGTTTCCTTTTGAGGACGAAGCCCAACTCTCTTTGAGGTTTTGCTTGTAATGTGGTTTCCTGGCAGTTTTCCCTTCACCAGTTATCCCGATTTCGTGAATATTAATCAGTGCACGCTTCGTGTTCGATTAATTGCCTCTGAGCCTAACTTGCGTTCATGCTTAATGGACGAAGGGCTAACTGGTGTATGTGGTGCCTAATCACGTATTGAAAACCCTAAGTTGATTTTCGCTTAGTAAATTGAAATAGGGTTGGATTAAGTGGTTGACTGTTAGGGATGAATTCTCCATAACCCAGGATAAGAGAATGGCTTCTGAATCAGAGGAAACAACCCGTTTTTAATATTAGTAGTTTCGTATTCCAGTTTACTTGTTCTGCTCTTTAATTACCAAACAACCAACCCCCCCCCCCCCATCGTTACTGTTACTGCAAGTATATTATGAACATTTGGTTTGTCACTGCTCGTTGGGAAACGACCTAGGATCACTTCCTAGTTACTGCATTTTCATGTTTATTTGATTCGGGTACGGCCTCGATCAACAAGTCAATAAAAAGTGCCTACTCAAGACATGATAGTGGGTGGACGACACAAATTTTTGTGCATGTGTTCTGCATCCAACTCATTGCACATAATTACATGAGGAGGTTCAAGAACAATGCCATAAAAAAACTAATTATCAATATGGGTGAGTGCCAAACTTCTTTCTCTTCATATTAAATATGACTTCATTTTGTATTGTTCACAATATTGAAATTGTATGTTTATAACTACTCAACATATGCAAGGACAAAGCCTATGTTCAGTCACTACTATGACATTCTAAGGGAGAAAGTAGATGGTCATCGAGCAATTAATTGGCTCAGAGAAATTATGCAAAGAAAATGGACTTTCGCATGAGATGGTGGCCAACGATGGGGACGCATGACCACCAATCTTACTAGGTCGATTAATTCGGTACTCAAGAAATTAAGAAATATGCCAATAAGTTCGCTAGTAAAATTAAGATATCTAAGGTGTAATGTATTGTTCAACAAAAGAGGGAGAGAATTTGCAGTAATGCTTGTATTTGGCCAGGTTTATACGTAAGTACCAAACAAGGCCATCAAAGACACACAGGGAAAGGCAAACACTCAGATGATTCTTGAGTTTGATCAATGCAACACACAGTTCTTGATCCACACTACTGCAAAATTGATATTTTACGATGCGTTTTCAACGTCGGTGGTGCAGAAAACGTCTTTGTTTACAAGGCAATGGCACTTTAGTAAATATAACTTGTATTTCAACAACGTTTTTGTTAAAAATGATGTCGAATTAGCTTTACAAAAATGGGTCAATAGGCACGTCGTTGTATTCTATTATTCAAAGACGATCGTTATAAACACCATCTTTGAAATTGAAGCAATTTAATTAATTTCTTTTTCCCTCACGAAGTCGTATACCCTAGCCCTCGTCTGAGTTGCTTCCTTTCTCCCTCTTCGTCTTAGTCGATTGTCTCCATAGGCTTTCCAGCACCTCTATGGTGTTATTTTCATTTTGTACTACCCTTTCTCCCTCTTCGTCATAGTCGATCGTCGTGAAGGCTTTCCAGCACCTCTGTGGTTCTCGCGCGTGGTTGACTACCATCTTCGCTCCTCGTCTTCGATCAAGGTTTGTTCCTCGTCCTCGATCAAGTTCCGTTCCTATTTTATGTTTTTTTTTCTTTCTTTCGTTTGTAGTCTCATGTTTTAACTGAAATTGTTGATTTATTCCATGTTTTGTGAATTTAGTCATGGTGAACCCTACTCGTAGTATCCTGTGAGCGTTCCTATTTGGTTTGTCTCCTCTTCTTCAATTTGTCAACATCACAGTAAGCCAATGGTTTGATTTTGCATTTTAATCTCTTCTTCGATTTGTCTCACCTCGTCGTCATTAGGTCACTACTTACTATGGAGGCCATGTAAGTAGTTCTTTCTCTCTACTCAATTGCGACATTCATATGGATATTATTCATTCCGCAACATACCTTTTGTTTATTAATTATAACTTTT
Source organism: Glycine soja (assembly GCF_004193775.1). Taxonomy (NCBI): domain Eukaryota; kingdom Viridiplantae; phylum Streptophyta; class Magnoliopsida; order Fabales; family Fabaceae; genus Glycine; species Glycine soja. Next base: position 33,167,265 of record NC_041015.1, on the reverse strand, counting down.
AGAAGCTGTTGTACTCAGCATTGGGTAAAATGGTCATTCATTTTCTTTCAGTAAGATATTCATTTTGCAAATTAAAGTGGTTCACGAACATTACCTGAGGCTCTCCTTTGGTGCTCTTGAAAACATGGGAAAACATAGCACACAATTCTCTGCCCTCAACTACATCGACCTTGCACTTGATTTGGATGCTATTTTTTTTATCGGCCAGAAATGCTTGGAGAGCCCATTGCAACTCTGTGTTTGCTGCTCTATGAAGGTATTGAATCTATAGCCTTTATACTTGGTATAGATACAGAATTTTCTCAATAACCTCACATATCATGTACTGAATTCAACATACCACATCTAGGGTTCTCTTTAAAATTTTCCATATTTGCATGTTCATGTTGAATCGTATTTGTTTCTAGTGTTATATATCCAGGCTATTTCCAAGTCAGGCCTCAAAAATTGTATCGATGATTTGTTGTTTGTCTTGAGAATGATGTTGGATCAGATCATTCATGTTATGGAAAAGTGAAATTGGATGAGTTACTTGTATTTAATTTAAGAGAACAAAATGAATATATACATTTATTAAAAAGCTTGGACGAGCTAAATATACCTTTTGATGCTAAATTCTTTCTTCTCTAGGATGGAGCTCTGATGGCTTTGTTTAGAGTGCTTTTAATTGCCAATGATAAGTGTTAGTTCTTATTATTGTTAGTAATGCATGGCTTGTATTGTACAATTCTCCTATAATTAAATAATAATGTCGAAATATCTTGTACAAGAAGCTTCTAAGAAAATTTAAAATTTGTTTCAAAGAATAGACTAGATTGTTATCCTAAACCAGAATAGAGTTTTTTTAATAAGCCAATAAATATTATAAAACAAAGTGAAAGCAATGTTGCAGGTGAATGCAGACCTTGACATGGAACTAAATCCCCAAGCACAACCATGGCCATATCAACCGAAGAGCCTTAATAGAATGTTTAGAAATGGTAATCCTCACAACATTTGCAAATTGCAAGGACACATATCACTAGCAGTTTCCTCTTCCCATGCTAAATTTAATTAAGAGCATGTTGTTCCAGTTTTGCTTATTTTCATCCTCTGGTGTGCTCGGCATAGGAGATTATGTGACTACGGAAGGAAGGGTAGTAGTACGAGATCATGTATCTATCATATCAAAGGTATGTAATTGTTTCCTGATCTTACAAGTTAACCTCTCTGGAATTCTTTGCTTTCTAAACTAAATATTGATCAGTCAACACTACTTGACTACTATATATTTGGTTGCTGCTGTAATATTTTTATTTTTGAGAAATTAGGAACTTGGGGTTTAGGAGAAAATATCTGATTACACAGCTTTTGCAGGTTTGGCTTGCTGCAACAAGTTGTGTAACCAAGGATATCAAAGAGCTTGGGGTTTAGGAGAAAATATCTGGTTCAGGTTTGTTGTGAACTTAGTCTTATGATGCTTGCATAAAACAACAATCCGGTGATCTTTTATTCACATACATTTAAGAAAGCATTCTCTTTTTTATTATAGTAGTAGTTCCATTTTCATTTTTCTTGTAGCATTGATTTTTTATTTATTGTTCTGGAATGCTTAGTTTGTGAGAAAATGTCCTGTTGCGAAGAAGCACAAAAGGGTGCTTTAATGACTGCCCTTGTCTTTTGATAATATACTATAAATATATAACTTAGAAAGGCAAATATTGTTGTTGATAAATTATTCTGCATTCAGGATTAAATTTAAAGAGAAAAATGATCATTATATACCACAAATATTATTTTTGTTACATCCAGCTATACTCATTCCTTATAATTTTAAATTTATTTAGATCTTTCTTGATTTCTTCATCTCTTTTTTTAATTTAAATTAATTTAAATAAGATGCCTTATACTTTAATTCATTTTATATTTCCTAAATGCCATTGTGATGACAATTTTCTCGTAGGTAGCCCAAGACACATTCTCTTAGGATCATGTAGTTTTAACTAAATTTCATGTATTTTTAACCAAACTTCTCTTCAGGACTAATGTCATCAAGGCCTGAAATTGGAAACAAGAGCAACACACAGAACAATGCAGAAAATAAAGGGTTTGCTGAAAGCCACGACAATGAATTTATCCCTGCAAGTTTCCCCGTTGGTCCATGGGATGATTTTGCAATCATGTCTGACAATATAACAGGTCTGAAAAGATTTAGAGATGAAGATGTGAAACCATTTTCTGGTTTAAATTCACCTAAAAGTCAGGTAGAGTACCACTGGACCAAGGTAATATATTTGGTGTGTAATTTTGAACTGCAATGTCAGTGACATGCTTTTGTTGCATTGTTCAGAATGAAACTGGAGGCCAAAAACCTTCTTCTTCTACTTTAATAGTTATCTTTGTGTCAACTTCCCTTCAGGTTAGAAGAACAGAACTAAAATTAGTGAGCGAATGAGGAAGTTGGTCCTAGTGTAGGTATTGAGGCTAGTGATCATATCTGGGCTTCAAGGTACTTCCTCGAGGTAATTCATTTTGCCTACTTGATACATTGTTATTAGGTGTGTATGCTTACATGAGAATTGCTCCATTTGCTTGTAGTTATCAACAGACATTTATTGCCCATACATGTTCTTCTAACTCTTTCCTCTTATTTTAGAGGTGGATAAGTCAAAGGCCAAAGAGAATAGACCCTGAATTTTTTTCTTTTTTTTTTCTTTCATCTATTTTTATACAATTCTTTAGTGCCTCTAAATTTTTTAGATCATCAAAAGTAATTTAGCATTCTGAAGTTTAAAGGTTCTTGACATTGCTTGTAACTGAATTGTTGATGGTCTCGTGTAAACAAAACATTGTGCTTGTTCTCTTGTCCCTTATCCAATTTTGTATCTTCTAATTAAGTATATTGCATTTTGGTATGGCCTGGCAGAGAATTACTGAGCAAGCTGGTGTTGTGCTCTCTCTTGATCCAAAACCAATAGAAGTACATACTGCAATGCTTTAATTAACAGTATTGCCTATCTTATGTAATTATACTAATTGTTTTGGTTAAACATAGGGTGACTGGAATCGAGCAGGGTGCCACACCAATTATAGGTTTTTGCCCATGTTTCTTCCGGATGAGTATTGGTTTTGTTTCTTCGAGATTTTTTACCCTTACATACATAACTATAGTTATTGATTATTATTTTCATAAAAATTATCATTGATAGTTGACAATATCATTTTCAAATTATTACTCATTCTTAGGTTTGACTAAATTTAATATTTTATAATTATATTTTTTTATTATTAGTAATATACATAATTTTTATTACTCATTGTTAGCTTATACTAAATTTAATATTATATAATTATATTTTTTTATTATTAGTAATATACATAATTTTTATTACTCAATGTTAGCTTTTAGTTCATTTACTATTAATTAATTATATTTATTGATTATTAGTAATATAGATAATTTTTATTACTCATTGTTAGGTTTTAGTTAATTTAATATTATTTAATTATATTTATTGATTATTAGTAATATACATAATTTTTATTACTCATTTTTAGATTTTAGATAATTTTTATTACTCATTATTAGTTTTTGCTTTATTTAATTTTATATATTCATTATTATTAATATAGATAATTTGGTAGTTATATATAAACAATTGTTATTAATTAACTATTAATTTGCAAGTTAATTTTTTTTACATTGGTGCTAAGGAAAAAAAAATGATGTAGAAAGCGCAGTTTACTACATCGGTGTTGACGTAGGCACCGATGTAAAAAACACAGTTTACTACATCGGTGCTGACGTAGGCACCGATGTAGAAAACGCAGGTTACTACATCGGGCCTACGTCAGCACCGATGTAAAAAAATGCAGGTTACTACATTGGGCCTACGTCAGCATCGATGTAGAAATCAGTGTAATTCTACAACAGGAAATTGCAGACCGTTGTTGAAAGTTTTTACTTTCAACTACATTACAATCAACAACGGTTAAAAACCGATGTAGAATACCCATTTCGACCGATGTAGAAAATGCATTTTCTAGTGGTGCCAAGAGACAATAAACCCGAGAGGGGTGCGACCCTCTGACAATTCACGGTCATGCTAGATGAAAGGTGGTGTGACTATGACAAATTCCAAACTGCACATGCTTTGTTCTCATATTGTTGTTGCTTGTAAGCATGCTGACCATGAGTACATAAACTACATACATCTTGTGTATACGTTGGAAAGTGTCTCCAATGTATACAGAGGATTGTTTGGAGAATTACGCAATGAAGCGTATTGGCCACCGTGTCATGAACCAATGATTTGTCCCAGCTTGGACAAGAAAATAAATTCTAAGGTTCGTCTTGTCTTCTTTCGTATCCATATTGAAATAGATATCCCAAACCATTTAAAAAAATTGCCTCCACCGTGCAGGCTCAAGCCAACAACGTACTATTTATGTCATATTCTTTGTATTTTAAACATTTTGTTGTATTGTTTCAAATTTAAATATTTTGTTCTATTCTTGATAATTTTATATATATTTTGTAATTTAAATATTTTACATTCAACATGTTGGTTACATATTGTACTTATCAAATTCTGGAGTTGACTGATGTCATGGTAGACATGACTTGAATGGGCTCCACGAGTTACATGTCGAACTGTAGGTACCCTCTATTAGGAGAATATGAGGGGGGACTCTGACGCTCATGTAAGCACATGAGTGAGTTAAGAATGGAATGAAAAGGGTGAGATAGAACCTGGTATTTATAGCGTGGGATAGGAACTTCAGATCCTGCATTGTAGGAGTTATTCTAGTGGTGTAACAACTCTTGTAGATAATTCCTAGCTTGCAGATAACAACTAATAGATAATTCATAGCTTGTAGATAATTCATCACTTATAGATAATCCAATGGATTATAGATAATCTATCACTTATAGATAATTCATTGCTAGTATATAAGTAGGCACCTGAAACTTGATAAAGAAATAATAGCATTATCATTAAGATTCAACTATATAGATATTTGTAAATAACCTATCGGCCCAATAGCCCGGCTGCTAAAGGAGTTGCGGTGTCAGTGCTAACTAGGAGGGCTAACGTGCACATTCTAGCGCTACGTCAATTTTGTGGACCCTGGACAGTACATAAGACCCCCAAGCTCCGAGTCCAGCTTATTAGCGAAAGAGGTTATTCGATGTTGAGGGTGGCATCCTCGACATGTTCAAGGGTTGCAGGTTTGTCAAGCCCCTCAACTTGGACAACTATTGTCCAAGTTGCTTTGTTTGAGATTCTCATGCTTGTTGTTCTACAGGAAAAGTCAGGTGTGTCATATAAGAGGCCTTTGTTTTAGACAACTCTACCTTTTCTATCCATCAAAGTGTGCATTAAAGATGGGCGTTTTATTTTTCTTCATAGTGAGCGTGTGTTGTACGTGTGCATTGCTTTTTTACATGTGTTACTTTGTGAGCGGGCACATCTTAGAGATGCGTTACGTGGGTTGGTTGAATCACATTATGGCACAGATTCTTAGTGCGTCATTTCAACTCCTGGCAATTGCTGGAGGATTGCATTCTTACTTAAATGAAGTGTACGTTAGGTTTCGGTCATCGCCATTGTTGAGTTTTTGTTCATCTTCTTTAATCTCTCTACATCTTGTGTGCTCTTGTGATTTCCTTCAACTATCTTCCTCACTTTAAGGTACATCCTTCTTGCATCATGTATTTTGATTCTGGTTTCGCTATGGGTATGGGAGAAGTGATTTTGGGGGTTCTATTCAACAACCCCTTGTGGATCGTGAAGCTTCTGATGGTGAGTCCTCTTCCTCTAAGAGGTTGGTTGACCCACCCATGTTGGCGAGGGTAACCTTGTCCTCGTAGGAGGGTAAGGCCTTCTGCTGCTCCTTTAGATGAAAAGCCTATCCCTGTTACCATGATCCTTCCCTGTTATCTAGGACAAGGTGTTTGGATGCTATAGAGACATGCTAAGAGAGAGAAATGACTTGGCTGACAAGGTGGAGAGCATTGTTGCAGAGAAGAAAGAGCTTATTGCTACGGTGGCTAAGTTTGCTAAGGTGATTATTTACCTCCAGGCCTGATTGAAGGAGTTTGAGTCCAAGCTGGGGGAGTCTGAGCTCAAGGTGTCGAAGGAGAGGGAGGCCAGTAAATAGCTTGAAGAAGAGTTACTAGCGTTCAAGAAGGAAGTTATGGAGCAGCACAAGAAGGGCTTTTACAAGGTCATCAGGCAGGCCATGTTCTTCACCAAAGGTCTTGACTTAGGTATTTTTGACCCATTTAAGGACGTGAAGGATGGTGAACAACTTGATGAGCAATAAATAGTTTCCACAGAAGAGGACGTCGACAAGAAGCAAGATGTTGGGGCCAATGTTTAGCCTGCCCTTTCTTTATTTCTTCTTTACTGGATTTTGGGTCGTAATGGCTTTGTAACCTTGACAATATTTCCTTGTCTTGCATGTTGGAATTTTGCAACTGCTTTACTTTTATGTTGGAATTTTGCCTTGTCTTGTATGTTGTTGCACCTTGTTTATACAATTCTCTATTGCATGTGGTAGTGGGGATAGGCCGCCTGTGAGGTCTTGGTGGAATAAAGAGCGAGTCCTCAATGGGTTTGAATCCTTGATGGATTTGTATGAAATAGAAAATTCAATGGTAGGCAATCATCTCGAGTTTGATTTCAACCTGGTTGAAGGCCTTGCTAACAAGTCTAGTGGTATCTCTTTTTTCTTTGTGGAACCTCTTATTATACTAGTCGTAGTTCCAAAGGAGTAAGCTTACAAGGGCGTGCCTTAGGATTTTGTAGGAGGACTTACCAAAGGCGGACCTTGGGTTTCTTGTGTTCCTACAAAGATAAAATTTAATAATACAAAAGCTCACTGGGGGAGAACCTTGCATGCCTAAGGTTCCCGCGAAGATGAAACTTGGCAACAAAGAGGCTCACTAAGGACGGACCTTGGGTTTAACGAGCCTTGGACCAAGGACGAATTCATATTGGGTTTTGGCGAGGCTCACCAAGGAGGACCTTGGGTTTATCGAGCCTTTGGAGGATTAACCAGGGATGCGTCCGTCTTTGGTTTTGGTGAGACTCACCAAGGGTAAACCTTGGGTTTGACGAGTTTTTGCATATGCGAGACTCACCAAGGGCGGACCTTGGGTTTGATGAGCCTTTGGAGAATTGACCAGGGACACGTCCGTCCTAGATTTTGGCAAGACTCATGAAGGGAAAACCTTGGGTTTGACAAGCCTTTGGAGATGCGAAACTCACCAAGGGCAGACCTTAGGTTTAACGAGCCTTTGAAGATGCGAGACTCACCAGGGATGGACCTTGGGTTTGACGAGTCTTTAGAGAATCGACCAAAGACGTGTCTGTCTTGGATTTTGGCGAGACTCACCAAGGGTACACTTTGAGTTTGACGAGCCTTTAGGGATGCGAGACTCACCAAGGGCGGACCTTGGGTTTGACGAGCCTTTGGAGAATCGAGACTCACCAAGGGCGGATGTTGGGTTTGACGAGCCTTTGGAGAAGCGAGACTCACCAATGTGGTGAGAAATACTGTCTGGATCTGTAGTTCCATCATAGCGCTCTAGGTTGAGAGGTTTCCATGAGAGGTTTCCAACCTAAAGGCAACTCGATCTCTATGATACGATTGACAAAGGGGTGTCAACACATGGGCCTGTAATTCATCATGGTCGGCCTTTAGTTTCTTGAGTTCCTCCTCAAGACGTCTCTCCATATCCACAATGCGGGTTTGGAGTTGTTAGAGAGTGTCATTATCTATCATGGTTGTTGGGAAAGGGTTGGAGTTGTCTAGGGGTGGCTCACGAATAAGGTCAGACCGTGTGCTAATCATTAGTGAAGAAAGGCCACGGGGAAAGTTTTCCTAGGTCCACACGGTCAACACCAAATGTACTTACCAAAATCTAGAGCTAACGAACGTCAGGGTGGACGTAGCCTGGATGGACTCCACAATTTACACGTCGGATTGCTGGTACCTTCTATTAGGAGAATAGGAGGGGGGACCTACAAAACAAAGGATCCTAAAACTCAAGTAAGTACGTGAGTGATTTGAGAATGGAATGAAAAGGGTGAGATAGAACAAGGTATTTAAAACGGGGGAAATGAGCTTTAGGTCCTTGATTGTAGGAGTTGTTACAGTGGTGTAACAACTCTTCTAGATAATTCCTAGCTTACAAATAATCCATCTCTTATAGATAATTCATTGCTAGTAGATAAGTAGGTATCTGCAACTTGATAAAGAAATAATAGCATTATCATTAAGATTCAAATATATAGATATTTGTTAATAACCTGTCAGCCCAATAGCATGACTGCTGAGGGAGTGACATATGCGCTCTGGTGTCAAGGGTGACTAGGAGGATTGACATGCACATTCTAGCGCATGTGAATTTTGTAGACCCTGGACATTAAAACATATGTTTTTTTTTTTAAATTTCAAATATGTATTTTAATAATCAAATAAAATGAAAATACAAAGCAATTTAAGTGTATGTTAGGGTGAGCTATTATCCAATCTTTTTTATTTTAAAAATGTAAAAGTAACTCAATACTAAGTATTTATATTTTTAATTAAAGGATTTTAAAATGAACTTTATTTCATTTTTGTAAAATATTTGAAAATAAAATATATGAATGGATGTGTTAAACGGAATGTGTGTAAGTGTTCCTAATAGGTTACCTATTATTTTATATCCTTAATTGTTATTTAAAATGAATAGTCATAATGTATTTTATATTTAATTATGTAAAAAAAGATTGTGTGTGTGCCTGTGTGTTTTATTTTATATTTAACTAATTATATAAAATATTTTGTTAGTATAATATGCATATTATAACTTTAGTCACATTATTTTATATAGAATGAATAAAACAATAAACTTAATATTTTTAATTCATAAATCTTAGTGAAAGATGTTGCTTTAACTTTTTCTTCTATTTGTATTGATGTTTTGTGTCTAAATATGTCTATGATATTAAAACTAATCAAACCTATATAAAAGTAATAAAACATCAAGATAAAACAAACAAAAAGAGAACTAATTAAATTTCATATGTAATGAATAATTACACTTTTTTTTACACATGAATAAATACAATGTAGTAAAATAAAAAAAAAGTGATTTAATGAAAATAATTATAGTTATTTAGTGAAAATAAAAAAAAATGATTTGAATTATCCAAGGTAGCAAAATAACAATGCAGTATTAAGAAGAAAAAGTGGAAATTATACAAAATTTTATTTAACAACTTATGAGAATTTTTTTTCTATACTAGCATATGGTTAATTAAAAAGGAAAAAATAATTTTAAAAAACAAAAAAAATTAAAAACCAATATTTTTTCTTCAAAAAACAACAATTTAGAAAAACAATTTCTAAACCAATTTTTAAAAAAACCTCTAGGGTTTTGTAAACTATAAGCAAAAAAAATCTAGCGAACCGATTTCTATACTAGATAAAAATTTGTAGTTTAAAATTGCGGTTAAGAAATCGGTTTGGGGGACTGATTTTTCACCATGAACAATGCTTTATATCATTGGGGTAAATATTTTTTGAGTTGTATTATTTGGGTAAATATTTAATTTATTTGTATTATTTGGGTAAAAAAAGTCTATAATACAATTATAAATATTTAAGTTATTTTAAATACAATTATGGATGTCATTTCATAAAAACAATTAGTTGTTTCGAATTAACAATCATTAATTACAAAATATGTTATATAATAATTAATTACTTTAATTATAATAATATAAAAAAGTGATTGTAATAAATTAAATTATAGTTTGCTAAATCCCTTCTCCATATATAGAATTAGTGAGAATTAGATATTTAAAAGGACATATGTGATTGTGCGATTATATTCCTACCAATTTATTTAATAATTAGAGGTTGAGAATGGCTTTTTTATTTTATTTTTCCATAATTTTTAATTGATTTAATTTGAATGTTATAGAATTAGTATCTATAATATATTAGTCTTATAAAATTAGATGCCTATGATAATTATAAATCAATTAATTGCAATCAATTAATCCTTAATGTAATCTAATTATGTAATTTAAATTAGTACTGATTAACTATAAATCATTTTTTAATTTAAAATTAAAATTAACAAAAAATTAATTGCTTACAACTTTAGAAAATGCCACTATCAACATTCATTTTAAAAAACATTCTTATATGTATATACAATGGTCTATATATTCCCAACATTACTCTACATTTATTTGCTCAAAGTTGATTTACATTCTTTTCTATTTTTATACAAATGGTTACAATTCTTTACAACTTTACGATGAATGAAAAAAACGGTAATTTTATCAAAGTAATTGTTGATGGTGAAAATTTGAAAATAAGTTTTGAAAACTTACAAGATAACTTTACACAATGATTCTAGTCAACAAATAAAAGTAATTTTGAGTTTGTTGGTCTTAGAATCATAGGATTCAAGGATGTGAATTCTTTTTATTTGAATCAGCAACTTCTTGTGCATCAAGTTGCGAATCTCTAAAGTATGAATTGGATGCATGGACTTGAGGATGATGAAGGCCATGTTTGATTATGAATAGCTACTTAGCCAAAAAGCTAACCTTGTAATTGAATGAATTATCCCTGGCACCCAATTTGAGCAGAATGAATTGATTGATTGATTGAACCTCGAGCCTATTCAGTTGTATCTTCTGCTACCTTATTTTAGGTTGTAGGAGAGCATCATCCACAGAAGATGGTTCAAGGCGGAGGCACTGGGTAAGGATTGAAATGGTCAAAGAAAATAGTATATACACATTGTTTCTGTTCTTAAAAAAAATTGTAAATATAAATAAAGTTAATAAGTGTGTATGCTATAAATTTAGGTATGAAAGCTAAGTGCCTAAGAAAAAGGGCAAGTATGGGGAAGAAGTGAAAAAAAAATGAAGGTTATTCTATGGATGAATGCTCTCCTAGAACCTAAGCTTTTGAATCCTAGAAAGACCATGAATTGTTGGCAGCCCAACCCCATTACAAGCCTAGAAAGTCCTTCGGATTCATTTTTGTGTGTTCATTACTGTATGATATGAGATGAAATGCAAAGGTTGGAACTTGTGTTGGTTGTTTATGATGGAATAAGCCTAAACACTTGAGTTTGAGTGAAACAATGACTGCGAGGTTTTGGTTGATGATCCTTCCTTGATTTCTTTCATGCTTACTAGCTTATTTCAGCTATGACTCTAATACTTGTGCTCCTATCTTTGAAAAGCTGCATGCTTGTGAGAAGTGATTGATTTAAGCATTCCATGATATTCAGTTCATATGGTTGATGTCCTTGATGAATCAAACACCATTTTCTTTTGATTGGCCACTGTCTTTGTCACTTGAGGACAAGTGAACTGTTCCTTCTTTGCTTGAGGACAATCAGAACTGTAAATTTGGGGGAGTTTGTTAGTTGCTTTATACAACTAACTTTTGTATAGAAATCATTTTCCAAAGCTTGTATAGTTCCCCAATTTATGGTTATTTTGGAGTAAATTTAGTAAATAAATCTTGTTTTATGGTTAACGCTGTCTCTAAAACATTTCCATTAGATTTAATGATGAAATCTGTGCATTTTCAGGTGAAAAAGAGGCTAAGTTTGAATTGCAAAAAGTAGCAGTTGAGCTAAGCTCAGCAGTTGGGCTAAGCACATATCCACCGCTAAGGGTAGCTTCAGCATGCTTAGCACAAAGGAGAATTTGGCAGAGCATCAACATCAAAGTCGTGCGCTAAGCACGAGATCAGTGCGCTAAGCGCAACAGATGCCTTCAGCCACGCTAAGCTCGAGACTGGCGCTAAGCCCAATTTCACTTACTCGCGCTAAGCGCGAGGGTGGCGCTAAGCGCAGCGTCGAGATTTTAGAGCCTATTTAAAGCCTATTTTATGCAGAATTAGGGTACAAGGCCCAGGGCATAGAATTCTACAACAACCACAGTGCTTATTTCGGGAAAAGAGCCCTGGAAGTAGCAAAGAGGAGCAACTTGTGCATTGAAGCCTAGGTTTTGTATTTGAGAGATTATTGAGTAGAGAGTGAGTGTGAGATGCTGAGAAGAGGAGGAGGAATCCCCCTTCTTATGTAATAAACTATCATTCTCTGCTTTTAATCTCATTTATTGTTAGGGTTTCTTTGTAATGGCTGGCTAAACACCCTAGTTGGGGATTTCTAATGAATAGCTGATGTAAATACCTAATATCTAATTGATTATGTTTTCTATGTTCAATGCTTCCTTCAATGCTTAATGTTTGTATGCTTTTGGTCTGATCACCCATTTGTGTGCACAGTTAGGTGACTTTAGCATTGGAAAATGTATTGTTGCCTTAGAACTTGATTGAAGCAGGATTGAAATTTAGCCTTACATGAGGGATCTGTGGGTTAAGTTTTGGTCTTAATTATGTTGTTACAATAACACTGTTTAGTTTAGGCCTAGTCTTACATGAGGGATCTGCGGACGAAGCTTAGGCTAAATTAGGCTAAACTTTAGTAAGCTACTTGAGCTAAGTCTAGTCTTACATGAGGGATCTGCGGACAAAACTCAGTTTAAGTTAGTCTAAACCTAAGAGGGTTGTCTAAATCGGGTGGAGTCTTAAATGAGGGATCTGTGGACGAAGCTTGGATATTCATCCGAACGAGGGATCAAGGGTTTAGTAATTTAGGCTACAGCATAGAACACAAAAGCACGATTGATTAGAGAAATATATTTCTATGCATCAGTTTGTTTGTTAGAAAGACCTAACATATCTACCTATTGCTGTCATTTTATTTACCTTGCATTTTATAGTTTTTAGCATACAAGTTTAGTTTAAAGTCTGTTTGAAATTAACACTTATACATGTTCTCTCAATAATGCTTTGATTCTGAACTTAATTCAGGCTAACATTAGTTCCTTATGTTCAATACTCAGATTCATCTGTTTTAATTTAAAATACTTGACGATCCGGTGCGCTTTCCGGTAAACCCCCATTGAAATTTCCTCGAGACATAAATGCACAAAAAGTAACTGCAGTGGGGATTCATCAACTAGCAACATTAAATGCTTCAAATTTCTTGGGAGAGGTCACATTGCCTCTCAATGCCCCACAAAGAAAACCACGATTATGAAGGGTCAAGACATTTATAATAGTCAAGAGGAGACTACTTCTTCTCCTTCCTCTAGTTGAAGTGAAGATGAAGTAAGGGGTGAAGAGTCTAGTGAGGAAGTCTACCCCCATGAGGAAGGTGACCTCCTAATGATTAGAAGTCTCCTTGGAGGTCAATCTTGTGATCTATCTCAATCCAAAAGAGAGAACATCTTTCATACAAAATGCAAAATTTTAGATAAAACTTGTTCTCTCATTGTGGATAGTGGGTCTTGTTGCAATTGTTGTAGCACAAGATTAGTTTTCAAGTTGAACCTCACTATCATTCCCCACCCAAAACCTTATAAACTTCAATGGCTCAATGAGCAAGGGGAAATGATAGTTAACCAACAAGTGAAGGTACTTTTCTCCATTGGGACATATAAGGATGAAGTTAATTGTGATATAGTTCCCATGGAGGCAGGACATATTCTTTTAGGAAGGCCATGGCAATTTGATAGGAAGATCATTTACAATGGCCTAACTAATGAAATTACCCTCACCCATCTTGGCACTAAATTTGTGTTGCATCCTCAAACACCTTCACAAGTGGCCAAAGATCAACTAACTATGGAAGATAAGAGGGATGAGGAAGAAAAACTAGAAAAACAAAAGAAAAAGAAGAATAGTAAAGCCTTGTGTTCAAAGGCCAAGGGGAAGTAAAAGGAGGAAAAGGATTCCTCCAAGAAGATTGTTAAGAAGGAAAATCATTTTGCAACAAAAGGTGATATCAAAAGAGCACTCATTCTTAAACAATCTTTCTACCTTCTCCTATCAAGGGATACATCCCTTAGCATCGCCATACCTCTTGAGCTTGAGGTTATTCCTCAAGTAAAGGAGTTGTTGGATGAGGGTTTGGTTCACAAGAGTTTAAATCCTTGTGCTTTGTTGGTGTCTAAAATAGGTATTATTAGGCACCAAATCCTTATGATAGGTGGTATGATGAATGTGTTGAGTGGTGCAACACTCTTTTGTAAAATCACTCATGCACCCAACATCTTCATGATTTGTGTACAT